>NW_027444992.1:0-161312 GCF_048569485.1 Anomaloglossus baeobatrachus
AACGTTTTGTTTGGTTATATTGCAATCCCGAGATAATCGTCTCCATGCTCCAAATCCATTTTAAAGCCATTTTTAAGGCATTTCGCGCATACATGAAATGAACACATTTTTCTCCAAAACTATAACAGATGCAAGCTTGTCCTGTTTGGTGGAGATGATATTTAATAAAATAAGTAGAAATCCACTAAAAGTTTTGTTTGGTTATCTTGGAATCCCGAGATAATCGTCTCCATGCTCCAAATCCATTTTAAAGCCATTTTTAAGGCATTTCGCGCATACATGAAATGAACACATTTTTCTCCAAAACTATAACAGATGCAAGCTTGTCCTGTTTGGTGGAGATGATATTTAATAAAATAAGTAGAAATCCACTAAAAGTTTTGTTTGGTTATCTTGCAATCCCGAGATAATCGTCTCCATGCTCCAAATCCATTTTAAAGCCATTTTTAAGGCATTTCGCGCATACATGAAATGAACACATTTTTCTCCAAAACTATAACAGATGCAAGCTTGTCCTGTTTGGTGGAGATGATATTTAATAAAATAAGTAGAAATCCACTAAAAGTTTTGTTTGGTTATCTTGCAATCCCGAGATAATCGTCTCCATGCTCCAAATCCATTTTAAAGCCATTTTTAAGGCATTTCGCGCATACATGAAATGAACACATTTTTCTCCAAAACTATAACAGATGCAAGCTTGTCCTGTTTGGTGGAGATGATATTTAATAAAATAAGTAGAAATCCACTAAAAGTTTTGTTTGGTTATCTTGCAATCCCGAGATAATCGTCTCCATGCTCCAAATCCATTTTAAAGCCATTTTTAAGGCATTTCGCGCATACATGAAATGAACACATTTTTCTCCAAAACTATAACAGATGCAAGCTTGTCCTGTTTGGTGGAGATGATATTTAATAAAATAAGTAGAAATCCACTAAAAGTTTTGTTTGGTTATCTTGCAATCCCGAGATAATCGTCTCCATGCTCCAAATCCATTTTAAAGCCATTTTTAAGGCATTTCGCGCATACATGAAATGAACACATTTTTCTCCAAAACTATAACAGATGCAAGCTTGTCCTGTTTGGTGGAGATGATATTTAATAAAATAAGTAGAAATCCACTAAAAGTTTTGTTTGGTTATCTTGCAATCCCGAGATAATCGTCTCCATGCTCCAAATCCATTTTAAAGCCATTTTTAAGGCATTTCGCGCATACATGAAATGAACACATTTTTCTCCAAAACTATAACAGATGCAAGCTTGTCCTGTTTGGTGGAGATGATATTTAATAAAATAAGTAGAAATCCACTAAAAGTTTTGTTTGGTTATCTTGCAATCCCGAGATAATCGTCTCCATGCTCCAAATCCATTTTAAAGCCATTTTTAAGGCATTTCGCGCATACATGAAATGAACACATTTTTCTCCAAAACTATAACAGATGCAAGCTTGTCCTGTTTGGTGGAGATGATATTTAATAAAATAAGTAGAAATCCACTAAAAGTTTTGTTTGGTTATCTTGCAATCCCGAGATAATCGTCTCCATGCTCCAAATCCATTTTAAAGCCATTTTTAAGGCATTTCGCGCATACATGAAATGAACACATTTTTCTCCAAAACTATAACAGATGCAAGCTTGTCCTGTTTGGTGGAGATGATATTTAATAAAATAAGTAGAAATCCACTAAAAGTTTTGTTTGGTTATCTTGCAATCCCGAGATAATCGTCTCCATGCTCCAAATCCATTTTAAAGCCATTGTTAAGGCATTTCGCGCATACATGAAATGAACACATTTTTCTCCAAAACTATAACAGATGCAAGCTTGTCCTGTTTGGTGGAGATGATATTTAATAAAATAAGTAGAAATCCACTAAAAGTTTTGTTTGGTTATATTGCAATCCCGAGATAATCGTCTCCATGCTCCAAATCCATTTTAAAGCCATTTTTAAGGCATTTCGCGCATACATGAAATGAACACATTTTTCTCCAAAACTATAACAGATGCAAGCTTGTCCTGTTTGGTGGAGATGATATTTAATAAAATAAGTAGAAATCCACTAAAAGTTTTGTTTGGTTATCTTGCAATCCCGAGATAATCGTCTCCATGCTCCAAATCCATTTTAAAGCCATTTTTAAGGCATTTCGCGCATACATGAAATGAACACATTTTTCTCCAAAACTATAACAGATGCAAGCTTGTCCTGTTTGGTGGAGATGATATTTAATAAAATAAGTAGAAATCCACTAAAAGTTTTGTTTGGTTATCTTGCAATCCCGAGATAATCGTCTCCATGCTCCAAATCCATTTTAAAGCCATTTTTAAGGCATTTCGCGCATACATGAAATGAACACATTTTTCTCCAAAACTATAACAGATGCAAGCTTGTCCTGTTTGGTGGAGATGATATTTAATAAAATAAGTAGAAATCCACTAAAAGTTTTGTTTGGTTATCTTGCAATCCCGAGATAATCGTCTCCATGCTCCAAATCCATTTTAAAGCCATTTTTAAGGCATTTCGCGCATACATGAAATGAACACATTTTTCTCCAAAACTATAACAGATGCAAGCTTGTCCTGTTTGGTGGAGATGATATTTAATAAAATAAGTAGAAATCCACTAAAAGTTTTGTTTGGTTATCTTGCAATCCCGAGATAATCGTCTCCATGCTCCAAATCCATTTTAAAGCCATTTTTAAGGCATTTCGCGCATACATGAAATGAACACATTTTTCTCCAAAACTATAACAGATGCAAGCTTGTCCTGTTTGGTGGAGATGATATTTAATAAAATAAGTAGAAATCCACTAAAAGTTTTGTTTGGTTATATTGCAATCCCGAGATAATCGTCTCCATGCTCCAAATCCATTTTAAAGCCATTTTTAAGGCATTTCGCGCATACATGAAATGAACACATTTTTCGCCAAAACTATAACAGATGCAAGCTTGTCCTGTTTGGTGGAGATGATATTTAATAAAATAAGTAGAAATCCACTAAAAGTTTTGTTTGGTTATCTTGCAATCCCGAGATAATCGTCTCCATGCTCCAAATCCATTTTAAAGCCATTTTTAAGGCATTTCGCGCATACATGAAATGAACACATTTTTCTCCAAAACTATAACAGATGCAAGCTTGTCCTGTTTGGTGGAGATGATATTTAATAAAATAAGTAGAAATCCACTAAAAGTTTTGTTTGGTTATCTTGCAATCCCGAGATAATCGTCTCCATGCTCCAAATCCATTTTAAAGCCATTTTTAAGGCATTTCGCGCATACATGAAATGAACACATTTTTCTCCAAAACTATAACAGATGCAAGCTTGTCCTGTTTGGTGGAGATGATATTTAATAAAATAAGTAGAAATCCACTAAAAGTTTTGTTTGGTTATATTGCAATCCCGAGATAATCGTCTCCATGCTCCAAATCCATTTTAAAGCCATTTTTAAGGCATTTCGCGCATACATGAAATGAACACATTTTTCTCCAAAACTATAACAGATGCAAGCTTGTCCTGTTTGGTGGAGATGATATTTAATAAAATAAGTAGAAATCCACTAAAAGTTTTGTTTGGTTATCTTGCAATCCCGAGATAATCGTCTCCATGCTCCAAATCCATTTTAAAGCCATTTTTAAGGCATTTCGCGCATACATGAAATGAACACATTTTTCTCCAAAACTATAACAGATGCAAGCTTGTCCTGTTTGGTGGAGATGATATTTAATAAAATAAGTAGAAATCCACTAAAAGTTTTGTTTGGTTATCTTGCAATCCCGAGATAATCGTCTCCATGCTCCAAATCCATTTTAAAGCCATTTTTAAGGCATTTCGCGCATACATGAAATGAACACATTTTTCTCCAAAACTATAACAGATGCAAGCTTGTCCTGTTTGGTGGAGATGATATTTAATAAAATAAGTAGAAATCCACTAAAAGTTTTGTTTGGTTATCTTGCAATCCCGAGATAATCGTCTCCATGCTCCAAATCCATTTTAAAGCCATTTTTAAGGCATTTCGCGCATACATGAAATGAACACATTTTTCTCCAAAACTATAACAGATGCAAGCTTGTCCTGTTTGGTGGAGATGATATTTAATAAAATAAGTAGAAATCCACTAAAAGTTTTGTTTGGTTATCTTGCAATCCCGAGATAATCGTCTCCATGCTCCAAATCCATTTTAAAGCCATTTTTAAGGCATTTCGCGCATACATGAAATGAACACATTTTTCGCCAAAACTATAACAGATGCAAGCTTGTCCTGTTTGGTGGAGATGATATTTAATAAAATAAGTAGAAATCCACTAAAAGTTTTGTTTGGTTATCTTGCAATCCCGAGATAATCGTCTCCATGCTCCAAATCCATTTTAAAGCCATTTTTAAGGCATTTCGCGCATACATGAAATGAACACATTTTTCTCCAAAACTATAACAGATGCAAGCTTGTCCTGTTTGGTGGAGATGATATTTAATAAAATAAGTAGAAATCCACTAAAAGTTTTGTTTGGTTATCTTGCAATCCCGAGATAATCGTCTCCATGCTCCAAATCCATTTTAAAGCCATTTTTAAGGCATTTCGCGCATACATGAAATGAACACATTTTTCTCCAAAACTATAACAGATGCAAGCTTGTCCTGTTTGGTGGAGATGATATTTAATAAAATAAGTAGAAATCCACTAAAAGTTTTGTTTGGTTATATTGCAATCCCGAGATAATCGTCTCTATGCTCCAAATCCATTTTAAAGCCATTTTTAAGGCATTTCGCGCATACATGAAATGAACACATTTTTCTCCAAAACTATAACAGATGCAAGCTTGTCCTGTTTGGTGGAGATGATATTTAATAAAATAAGTAGAAATCCACTAAAAGTTTTGTTTGGTTATCTTGCAATCCCGAGATAATCGTCTCCATGCTCCAAATCCATTTTAAAGCCATTTTTAAGGCATTTCGCGCATACATGAAATGAACACATTTTTCTCCAAAACTATAACAGATGCAAGCTTGTCCTGTTTGGTGGAGATGATATTTAATAAAATAAGTAGAAATCCACTAAAAGTTTTGTTTGGTTATCTTGCAATCCCGAGATAATCGTCTCCATGCTCCAAATCCATTTTAAAGCCATTTTTAAGGCATTTCGCGCATACATGAAATGAACACATTTTTCTCCAAAACTATAACAGATGCAAGCTTGTCCTGTTTGGTGGAGATGATATTTAATAAAATAAGTAGAAATCCACTAAAAGTTTTGTTTGGTTATCTTGCAATCCCGAGATAATCGTCTCCATGCTCCAAATCCATTTTAAAGCCATTTTTAAGGCATTTCGCGCATACATGAAATGAACACATTTTTCTCCAAAACTATAATAGATGCAAGCTTGTCCTGTTTGGTGGAGATGATATTTAATAAAATAAGTAGAAATCCACTAAAAGTTTTGTTTGGTTATCTTGCAATCCCGAGATAATCGTCTCCATGCTCCAAATCCATTTTAAAGCCATTTTTAAGGCATTTCGCGCATACATGAAATGAACACATTTTTCTCCAAAACTATAACAGATGCAAGCTTGTCCTGTTTGGTGGAGATGATATTTAATAAAATAAGTAGAAATCCACTAAAAGTTTTGTTTGGTTATCTTGCAATCCCGAGATAATCGTCTCCATGCTCCAAATCCATTTTAAAGCCATTTTTAAGGCATTTCGCGCATACATGAAATGAACACATTTTTCTCCAAAACTATAACAGATGCAAGCTTGTCCTGTTTGGTGGAGATGATATTTAATAAAATAAGTAGAAATCCACTAAAAGTTTTGTTTGGTTATATTGCAATCCCGAGATAATCGTCTCCATGCTCCAAATCCATTTTAAAGCCATTTTTAAGGCATTTCGCGCATACATGAAATGAACACATTTTTCTCCAAAACTATAACAGATGCAAGCTTGTCCTGTTTGGTGGAGATGATATTTAATAAAATAAGTAGAAATCCACTAAAAGTTTTGTTTGGTTATCTTGCAATCCCGAGATAATCGTCTCCATGCTCCAAATCCATTTTAAAGCCATTTTTAAGGCATTTCGCGCATACATGAAATGAACACATTTTTCTCCAAAACTATAACAGATGCAAGCTTGTCCTGTTTGGTGGAGATGATATTTAATAAAATAAGTAGAAATCCACTAAAAGTTTTGTTTGGTTATCTTGCAATCCCGAGATAATCGTCTCCATGCTCCAAATCCATTTTAAAGCCATTTTTAAGGCATTTCGCGCATACATGAAATGAACACATTTTTCTCCAAAACTATAACAGATGCAAGCTTGTCCTGTTTGGTGGAGATGATATTTAATAAAATAAGTAGAAATCCACTAAAAGTTTTGTTTGGTTATATTGCAATCCCGAGATAATCGTCTCCATGCTCCAAATCCATTTTAAAGCCATTTTTAAGGCATTTCGCGCATACATGAAATGAACACATTTTTCTCCAAAACTATAACAGATGCAAGCTTGTCCTGTTTGGTGGAGATGATATTTAATAAAATAAGTAGAAATCCACTAAAAGTTTTGTTTGGTTATCTTGCAATCCCGAGATAATCGTCTCCATGCTCCAAATCCATTTTAAAGCCATTTTTAAGGCATTTCGCGCATACATGAAATGAACACATTTTTCTCCAAAACTATAACAGATGCAAGCTTGTCCTGTTTGGTGGAGATGATATTTAATAAAATAAGTAGAAATCCACTAAAAGTTTTGTTTGGTTATCTTGCAATCCCGAGATAATCGTCTCCATGCTCCAAATCCATTTCAAAGCCATTTTTAAGGCATTTCGCGCATACATGAAATGAACACATTTTTCTCCAAAACTATAACAGATGCAAGCTTGTCCTGTTTGGTGGAGATGATATTTAATAAAATAAGTAGAAATCCACTAAAAGTTTTGTTTGGTTATCTTGCAATCCCGAGATAATCGTCTCCATGCTCCAAATCCATTTTAAAGCCATTTTTAAGGCATTTCGCGCATACATGAAATGAACACATTTTTCTCCAAAACTATAACAGATGCAAGCTTGTCCTGTTTGGTGGAGATGATATTTAATAAAATAAGTAGAAATCCACTAAAAGTTTTGTTTGGTTATATTGCAATCCCGAGATAATCGTCTCCATGCTCCAAATCCATTTTAAAGCCATTTTTAAGGCATTTCGCGCATACATGAAATGAACACATTTTTCTCCAAAACTATAACAGATGCAAGCTTGTCCTGTTTGGTGGAGATGATATTTAATAAAATAAGTAGAAATCCACTAAAAGTTTTGTTTGGTTATCTTGCAATCCCGAGATAATCGTCTCCATGCTCCAAATCCATTTTAAAGCCATTTTTAAGGCATTTCGCGCATACATGAAATGAACACATTTTTCTCCAAAACTATAACAGATGCAAGCTTGTCCTGTTTGGTGGAGATGATATTTAATAAAATAAGTAGAAATCCACTAAAAGTTTTGTTTGGTTATCTTGCAATCCCGAGATAATCGTCTCCATGCTCCAAATCCATTTTAAAGCCATTTTTAAGGCATTTCGCGCATACATGAAATGAACACATTTTTCTCCAAAACTATAACAGATGCAAGCTTGTCCTGTTTGGTGGAGATGATATTTAATAAAATAAGTAGAAATCCACTAAAAGTTTTGTTTGGTTGGCAGAAGCTATACACCCAATTGTCTGGGTCTCCCAATGGAGCGACAAAGAAATAATAAATATACACTCATTTGGTATCACAGAGTTCAGAAATGCCCAGTCTATCAAAATCTAAAACGAATTAACATGATCGGTAGACGGCGTAGCCGTAAAAAAAAATTCCAACTGGCAAAGTTAAGTTTTTTGGTCTTCACAAATTGCAAAATGCAAACAAATAAGCCATCAGTGAGCCCCATATCCCGAAAAATGAGAACACTACAAGTTGCAGAAAATGGCGCTGAAAGTGCTCCAATTTTTTGGACAAACCTTTTTTTAACCCCTTAGATAAAAGTAAACCTAAACATGTTTGGTATCAACGAACTCATACCAACCTGAAGTATCACACCCACCCATCAGTTTTACCATACAGTGAACACGGTGAATAAAGTACCCCATAAACCATTGTCCAATCACACTTTTTTGTAATTTTTCCACACGTGGAAATTTTGTGCTGTTTTCCAGTACCATATATGGTAAAACTCATGGTTTCACTTAAAAGACCAATACGTCCTGCAAAAAACAAGCCCTCTTATGGCAAGATTGACGAGAAAAATAAAAAAGTTACGACTCTCGGAAAAAGGGGAGCAAAAAACAAAAACGGAAAAATCGTCCAGTGGTTAGGGGGTTAAAGGTGGGAGTCCGTGAGCACATCAGGGACATTGAGAAAACAAAGACTCTGCATGAGGCGGAACACCTAAAAACCCTACCAAAACATTTCCAATTGTACCATAAATCTGACTCAAGCAAATTAAAGAAGTTGTCCGACATTAGCTTACCAAAAAAATTTGAGTTTATCTGTGCTGTATTGTCATATAAAACACCCCTAGGGGGGCGTGTCCTGGCTATGAAGGAGTGAGGACGTGACTTGTCTTAGCTCCTGCCACTGGACTTTATAACTGATGATCCACGCAACTGAGGACTCTGTAACACAGGCTATGCAGCGGAGGAGACGAGGGAGATCCCAGGGGTGCAGCAGCAGAGCTTCACAATCGGAGGAGAGAGGGATCAAGCACTTTTTATCCAGGCCGGGGCAGAGAGAAGCTTCACAGGTGGCACCCAAGATGGCTGCTAAGGCTACACACGAGGTGAGCTCAGCGTGCAGCAGTGAGATGGCAGCTATGGAGATGCAGGGAAAGGCTCAGCAGCTGACGGGACTGAGAGGAGAGACCACTCGGAGTGAAGAGGAGATACAGAAGATAAGGCCAGACAGCCCAAGATTACAGGTACAGGGGAAACCCGGAGTGAGAAGCACGGGGGAAGTGCCTGCTGATACAAACAGTAGCCCTGAAGCCTGGAGGCCTCTGGAGGGGGAAGTAACGTCCTCTCTTATAACACACATGCAGGAGTGTGAGGAATTTCAGGAGGGGGGACACTGCACTGCAAATGAGTTACAGGTCCCTGAAGGAAGTGAGACTGTACCCAGGGAGAAGCACAACATAAATCTAAAGTTACCAGATGCAGACAAGCATGCAGGGTCTGGGCCAGCCATAACAACAACACAAGAGTCAGGAGTTCTGACAGAGCTTAATGAGATGCGGGCACGTTTCTCAGCTATACCCACCAGGGAAGATATGGAGGCATATATAACCAGGCTGGAGCAGGCGTACCGCACAGAGCTGTCAGCCCTGAAGGGGGAGGTGGAGAGAGTGGACACCCAGAGTCAAGTGCAGGCAGCTAAAATTCAGAATATGGAGGACACTTCACAGGCCCACGGGGCACTATTAGAACAACACTCCCGCCAAATACAATACGTGGTTGAAGCAATGGATGATGCTGAAAATAGGGGCCGAAGAAACAATCTCAGAGTGCGCGGCCTGCCTGAGTCTGTCGAGTCCAAGGACTTACATGGTACCCTTCAAGTGATCTTCAATAATATTCTGGGTGAACCATCAAGCCAACCCCTGGAATTGGATAGAGCGCATAGAGCGTTGGGCCCCAAACCAGCCCAGAATGACCGACCTCGGGATGTGATCTGTAGGGTCCACCGCTATGTTATTAAGGAGGCCATTCTGTTTAAGCTCCGCAGTGGAGTATCACCATCGTATGAGGGGAGCCAAATCCAGATTCTACAAGATCTATCCCGTTTTACCTTACAAAGGAGAAGAGCTCTTAAACCTCTGCTGGACATTCTCCGCTCATACGAGTTTCCATATAGCTGGGGGTTCCCCTTCCGCCTGCAGGTTCGGCACGCGGGACGAATGCATGTTCTTCGGTCTCCGGCGGATTTACCCTCGTTCACCGCGGCCTTGGACATTCCATTAGTGCCTATAGAGGACTGGCCGGACTTTCCAATGGGGGGGGGAGTCACTGTCCCAGCCGGTGATCGGATGCGTGGCTCTCATAGAGAAAGAGGAGGGAGGCCGGTCTGATGTATAAGAGAATGGTGGATTAAATTGTTCTAGTATGTTTTTGGTTATAGGATCACAGTACGATGGAGTCTATCCTCTGGTCCTGATGGGAATTTCGCGTTGTGGGGTTATTGTATCGCCCTGGACAGGGGGGTGGGGGGTTCCCTCCTTCCATCCTGGGTGTAATGGGGGGCGCCCCTCAACATTATAAGGTACAATACCCTCTCAAAGCCCCTTCTCCCTTCTTTATACAGAGCTTTAGTTGCAAATCAAAATATATATAGTTAAAAGCTGTTTTTTAGTCCAGGGCAGGGGGCTCCTTTGTGGAAAGTTCCCTCCCTGATTGGGATAACACGCCACAGGGTAGTGGCGTAAGATTAACATCCCTGGTATATAGAGATTCTTATTTTTCTGCATTTACCTCTAGTCTATTTGACCAAGTATAAGGGTCACGTTACGACCCTACAGGCAAGAGGTGCTTTGACCTTTTTGCCTACGGTACTCTCTCTTTGTTTGTAGTTTCCTTCATATACTTAATCCTTCTACCCCCCTCCTCCTTTTTTTTTTTTTTTTTTCTCTTCCCCTCTCCTAACCTTCTCTATTCTCTCCACCCACACCTCTCTTCCCATCCCCATCTTCCCGGTTCCTCACCGTTCCTCCTCCTCAGAATGACGCAGATTACCTTTGGCTCATTGAATGTGAGAGGCCTCAATGTCCCGCAAAAACGGTCTCAGGTATTCTTTGACATGCATAAGAAACGAGTCCATATATTATTGATTCAGGAAACACATTTCAAAACTGGTCACCTCCCTAACTTTAAAGACAGATATTACACCAAATGGGTCCATAGCACCAACCCAGAGTCAAAATCAAAAGGGGTGTCTATAGGCATCCATAAAGCCCTGGTGCACACGGTTCTGGACACGAGAGTGGACACTGAGGGAAGATTCATTTTTCTGAAAATTAATGTTAATTCATCTATCTTTACCATTGTCAATTGGTATTTACCAAACAGAGATCCGGCGACGTCCTGCTCCTCTCTCCTGTCATCATTGGATGAATTCGCAGAAGGGACCGTGATCGTGGGTGGCGATTTAAACTTCACTTTGGACCCTAAGGTAGATACAACTTCGGGACACAATTTTCTCTCTCTCAGAAAGCTAACAAAAGTTAAACGCTCAATACAAGAGCTTCGATTGGTAGATGTGTGGAGAACGTTACACCCAGTGGAGCGTGACTACACATACTTCTCCCCGGCTCACTCCTCGTACAGCCGCATAGACCTGTTTCTTGTGAGCCAAAAGGCTCTGACTTGGCAGATACAGGCCTCTATAGGCAGTATATCCTGGTCTGACCACGCTCCTATATTCCTGAGCCTTACTATCCCAGATGGGGCAGGGAGGCCGTGGTCTTGGCGGCTGAACGATAGTCTGCTTGGGGATCAGGGGTGCATGAAGGATCTACAGAACACGATTGATGAATTTTTAGAAATACACTCAGAAGACCCCACAGCCCTTCCCGTGCAGTGGGAGGCACTTAAATGTGTGTTGAGAGGGGTTTTGATCAAACATGGGGCTAGGCTTAAGAGAGAGAGAGCCCAAACCATTTTGTCCCTACTTCAGAATATTTCAGATCTGGAAAGGGCCCATAAGAAGACATTATCACCTTTGACACTGGCGGAGCTAGTCAAAAATAGAGAGGAGCTTAAATCGATTCTCGACCGACAGTATGAGCGACATAGGACTAGAATAAAAAGATTCCTCTATGAGTATGCAGATAAATGTGGTAGACCACTAGCTAGGATTCTACACCCTAGGGGAGACCCCAGCCACATTCCCATGATTAAACAAGCAGACGGCTCTTCGACTCAGAACCCAACTCTCATCGCGGAACAGTTCCAAAAGTATTATAGAGACCTATATAACATAAAGGGCAAATTTGGAGACATGCCACATGACGCATTAGAAAATAAAATAAATGACTACGTATCCAGAACGGCCCTACCGGTTATACCCAGTGCTGAGGTTGAAAATTTAGAGACGGACTTTACAGAAGCAGAAGTGGCATCTATCATTAAAGAATCTCCCTCAGGCAAAAGTCCGGGTCCAGATGGGTTCACCCCTAAATTTTATAAAATATTCCAAACTCAGCTATCCCCGTTCTTGACTAAAGTATTTAATTCCATCTCAGAAAATTCCCAATGGGTGGCGCAATCTCTCGAAGCCCATATATGTGTTATCCCCAAACCGGGGAAGGATCACATGTTAGTTACAAATTACAGACCCATTTCACTGATCAATCTAGACCTAAAACTTTTTTCCAAAGCCTTAGCCAACAGACTTGCTCCTTCCTTGCCCGGGATAATACACACAGATCAAGTGGGGTTCGTACAAGGTCGGGAGGCGCGTGACAATACCAACAAACTGTTCCTCCTGATGACCCGGTCGAGGGCTCATTCTCTTCCCATGTGTTTACTCTCAGTGGATGCGGAGAAGGCCTTTGACCGGGTCAGTTGGAATTTCATGATGGCCGCTCTAAAGCAGGTGGGTTTGGGCAAAAAATTTTTAGATAGGATTGCGTCCCTTTATTCGAGACCCTCAGCAAAAGTTAGGACGAATGGGTTTCTGTCGTCATCGTTTCAGGTCCACAATGGAACAAGGCAAGGATGTCCATTGTCACCTCTGCTCTACGTCATTGTCATGGAGCATCTAGCGGTCGCCATAAGAAATAATGCTAGTATCCATGGGATAGAGGCCGGGGGAGGGAATCGCAAGTTAGCTTTATTTGCTGACGACCTTCTCATGTTTATTTCCCAGCCACACATATCCTTCCCGTCTTTGCTCAAAGAGTTCGAGGAGTTTGGTAACTTAAGTAATTTTAAAGTGAACTTCTCTAAATCAGAGGCTATGAATGTGACCCTGTCGGCGGAAGATCTAGCCCGTACAACCAAAAATTTTCCCTTTAAGTGGCAACCGTCAGCTATAAAATATCTGGGGGTAGTTGTACCTCGGGATCCAACAAAAATTATGCATCATAATTTTCTACCCCTGTTAGAGAGGACAATTAGGGATTTAAAGAAGTACGACAAAAAAAGACTATCGTGGTTTGGGCGTATCAACGCTATTAAAATGGATGTTCTTCCTAGGTTTCTTTTCTTGTTCCAAACGGTACCTATTCAGCTGCCGGGGAGTTACTTTTCCAAAATTCGGACGGCTTTGTCAAGGTTCGTTTGGGGGAATAGGAGACCTCGGACAAGCATAAAAACTCTTACCAGACACAAAAATAATGGAGGGGCAGGGCTCCCAAATTTCCAGTTATACTACAGGGCAACTATTCTAACGAGGATAATGGATTGGCACTTCCATAGGAACTCGAAACAATGGGTCGCGATCGAACAGGACGGATTGGGAGTCCCTTTGCACTTCCTCTCATGGATGGGAAAGGAGAGTAGGTCACAGATAGAGAAGGGAATGGAGTTTATTTGGACAGTGATGGGGACGTGGGACGGTGAGGTTAAGAGGGGTTCTCTCTCACAGGGGAGGGGTCCACTTACCCCCCTCTTTGGCAACCAGGAGTTCCCTCCGGGGCTTCATTCCAATAAATTTCTGGGATATACTCGGGTGGAGGAAACTCGTTTTTTTCATGTGCTCCAGGGAAATACCCTGCCCCCTTATGCATCTCTACGGGCCACAGGGAGAGAGGTTTCCTGGATAGAATATATGCAGCTGAAATCGTTTCTATCCAACCAGGACAGGGAGAGGAAGTTGAGGACCCCCCCTACTCCATTTGAGAAATTGTTCTTGCAGGGTTCGTCACCTGGGCATGTCATCTCTCTTATTTATAAAATGCTGAACCAGAGAGACATGTCGGACAAACCCAAATTTGTCTATAGATGGGGAGAGGAACTGGGAGAGGACATTTCGGAGGACAGATGGAGCAGGGCGTTTCTGTGGACCCACAAACTTTCTCTGGCTTGTGCCGCCCAAGAGAAAAACTATAAAATTCTCACAAGGTGGTACCAATACCCGACCAAATTGCATGCTATCTTTCCCTCAGTGTCCGACATGTGCTGGAGATGTGGTACAGAAAAAGGGTCTATGTTACATATATGGTGGAGCTGTGCTAAATTGCAACCATTCTGGGACTCAGTGTTTTCTCTGTATAAAAAGATGAGTGGGGGTGAGGTGGAGAGATCTCCCCAGGTGGCCCTCCTCTCTATCCTCCCAGGTTCATTCAAGTCACAAAAGAGGGACCTGCTGCGATTTTGTTTAGCGGCAGCCCGTATAATTATTCCCAGATACTGGAAACAGACTAGATGCCCCACGTTAGCTGACTGGGTAGAGGAGATGGCAAACCTCCAGAGAATGGAGGAACTCACAGCTGAACTTAATGGGCTCACGGAAAAATTTATCACAGTGTGGGGACCGTGGATTACGTTCATGGAGTCTCCTGAGTTCACGGTGAGTCTGGCAGGTTATTTGGGATGAGAAATGGTGACATACCTTGTCTTCCCCTCTCCCCACACACTTTTTTCCCCCACCCCCTCTTTACCCTACTTTCTTCACTCTATTTGATTCCTTCTTTTCTAAGCTTATATCTGTTCTTTTTTTTTTTTTTCTAGTTTTCTACTTTTTCTTAAATTTTTATTCAATAACTTAAAAGGGGATTGTTTTATGCTGAGAGTGGTCTTGTCAATTATCAGGAAGACATGTTTAGCTGGAACTCTGATTTCTAGTGTATGGTTTGCCATGGAGTGTTAGCATAAGGATAGCTTATAGAGTTCCAATGAAATCTACAATGTGATGTTATTTTTGTCATTCCGAAACTGAGAGATCACTGTTTATGTATTATAATCTTTATAAATGTTCAAGATGTATGCTTGATTTATAAACTTAATAATAAAACAGATTTGAAATATAAAACACCCCTACATTGTTATTTTTTGTTTTCTAACTTTTGTTCCAGTTGAATTATCCCTTTATTCTCTGCAGTTCTTTGTTTACATTTTGCTCTAGCAAACTGACCACTTCCTGTGCAAAACCTCAGTTAGAGCTGGCACCGCCCGGCCTCAGTGTCCAGCCCCGTCCAATGCCCGCCCCCTGCACACACATTCCCTGTCAGTATTCTACCCCAGCACCTGATCTGTTCTCACTCTAGCAATGAAAATAACAGCCCCACATCGGGCTCTGTGCCACACACACACACACACACACACACACATCGGGCTCTGCGCCACACATATCAGGCTCTGCAACCCTCCCCCACACACACACACACACGGCGCTCTGTACCGACCTCCCCCTCACCATCGTTCTGTACCAACCCCTACCCCATAGGGAAAACATGTAGGCTACATTCCCATGACCGTTCCGTTTTTGCGGTCCGAAAAAAATGCCCAATTTTTTCACGAATACATCCGTGTGTCATCCGTGTGCCTTCCGTTTTTTTTTGCGTACCGCAAAAAACGGAAGCAGCAAGAAAGATAAATAGAAGAGTAGATATAGAGATGAATAGATAGATATAGAGACAGAGAGATAGAGGGATGAATGAATGAACAGAGGGATAGATAGATAGATAGATAGATAGATAGATAGATAGATGAGAAAGACATATAATGTCCTACCCCCCCTGCATATTCTAAGCTGGCACCCTTTAGTAACTTTCATGTGGCACTAAAGTGTGCTTAGCCTTGTATTTATCCAAAAATTAAATAAAAAATAATTAAAAAAAAAACAAACGACAATGGGTCCCCCATACTTTTGTAGCCAGCTAGGGTAAAGCAGATGGCTGCAGCCTGCAAACCACAGCTGGCAGCTTCAGCTTGGCTGGTAATCTAAAACAGAGGGCACCCCACGCTGTTATTTTAAATTAAATAAATAATTTAAAACAAAAAACATGGGGTCCCCCCAAATTGGATCACCAGCCAAGGTAAAGCAGACAGCTGTGGTCTAGTATTCTCAGACTAGGGAGGCCCACTGTTATTGGACACTCCCCAGCCTAAAAATAGCAGGCCACAGCCGCCCCAGAAGTGGCACATCCATTAGATGTGCCAATCCTGGTGCTTCGCCCCAACTCATCCCGTGCCCTGGTGCGGTGGAAAACGGGGTAATATAAGGGGTTGATGCCAAATGTGTAATGTCACCTGGCATCAAGCCCTGGGATTAGTGATGTCACGCGTCTATCAGATATCCGACATCACAAACCCAGTCAGTAATAAAAAAAAATAGACAACAAAAAAAAAAGTTTTATCTGAAAAAACACTCCTCAAAACATTCCCTCATTCACCAATTTATTCAAAAGAAAAACAAATCCAGGTCCAGCATAATCCAATAAGGGGGTCCCATGACAATCCATACCATAGTCAATGTCCCAGTCAATGAAGAACAGAATGTTCCTCATTGGCTGGGAGAGTAATGCAGTGACCTGAGCTAACATCAATAGCCCAGGTCACTGCAGGGGATGCCGAGCGCTGCTGTCAGGAGGTTAAATGAAATCATTACCTGCGGTGACGATCTTCGCTTCACTCCTGTCAGCGCTGTCCCTGACTTCTATGCCCGCCGCGTTCTCAGCAGTATCACCGCTAGTGACGTGAGAACGCAGCGGCATAGAAGGCAGTGACAGCGCTGACAGGAGTGAAGCGAAGATTGTCACAGCAGGCAATGATGTCATCTAACATCCTGATGGCAGCGCTCGTTATCCCCGCGGCTGCCTGCGCTGCAATGTGAGAGGCTGCTGAGCCTGCAATGAAGGCAGCCGCGGGGCTGGAGCGGGACACAGACTGCACGGGCACTCCTGCTATCCTGAGCAGGGGGCCTGGTGCTGGCGTTGACACCGTGGGCGGGGAGAGTACTGGGTGCGGAGGAATGTGTAGGAGGGTGCAGGGAAGAGGTGCGGGGACCCCACGCACTGTACTCGCCCAGCAGGGCGGCAACATGCTGTTCTAGATTTGCATGTCAACATGGTCCTGCCCATGTTGACATGAAATGACTGGAAGCAGCAAAATTGCGGCAGGAGCGATCACATGACCGCTCTGAGCCGGGGAAAAAAGGTTGACAGCAGGGCAGGTAAGTGATCACCAGCTACTTACCTGCCCCAATGTAGCCCAATAGGGTAATAATGAAGAAAAGTCAAAATAAGCCGGATAACCCCTTTAATTATAAAGGCCATAGATCAGAGGTTAGATGTGGTAACCTATTTAAGGCCCTTGCGCAACTTGAGTTATTGGATTTATAGATTGGACACAAGGACTACTATTGGGCTCAATGAGAGCTTTGACTGCTTTCTTTAATTGGGTATTTTTATGTGGTGTGAGAATGGGACTGTTTGTGTTAAATTATTTTTTAATTGTTTCTTTTTATCCATAATTTAGAGATCTGTATATGCTAAAATACCTGTGGTGGTCTGCAAATTTTGAGGTACTTCACGCGACCCGCTCAGTGACTTAGATGTTGACTTTGAATGGGTCTTTTCCCTGAATGAAGTGCCTATGAGAAAATAAGAAAAACGATTATTACCTAAGAAAAGTGGAGAAAAACATTGTACAACAATTTAATTATAGTTAGGATACAACTAATATTTAATACATTTACTCAATAATTTAGTTTTTTGCATTTCTTGATTTTGTTTGCCTTATGGCATGTCATTTTTAATTTTGCATATAATATTTCTGTTTACACAACTACATAAACACTATGCACTTTTTTTGTTTGTCTATTGATTAGTGATGGACAGACCCGAACTGTAAAATTTAGAATCCGAGAGGTTTTAAAAATACCCGAGTACCGGACCCGGGCCTGGAATTCTCAGGGAACTCCGGATAATGATCCGGAACCTTTGGAAATAAAAAATAAAAAAAGGAAAAATAAAGAAAATTAGAATAAAGCAGGCGCGTTATAACAATAGCAGCCCACAGCCACTCAGGATTGTTACATCCATTAGATGTGACAATCCTGGCACTCTACCCGATTCTTCCCGATTCCCCTGGTGCGGTGGCAATCAGGCTAATAAGGGGTTAATAACAGCTCACATCTGCCACTAAGCCCTAGATTAGCAATGGCAGGGTCTATGAAAACCCTACCCCCATTACTAATCTGTAAGTGAAAAGAAATAAACACAAACACAAAATAAGATAAAAACAACACCCTCTTTCACTCCTTTATTAACCCCAAAAACACCCAGGTCTGATGTAATCCACACGAGGTCCCATAACGATTCCAGCTCTGCTACATCTGAAGTGACAGCGCGTGGGCATAGAATATGACCACCCGCTGTGATCTTAAGGCAGAGAATGAGTCGCAGCGATGTGTGGTGACGTAAATTAGGTTATTTGCGGTCACAGCTGGAGCTGCCCATTGTCATCCACCTATGATCGCAGGTAACCTGACCTCAGGTGACCTCATTGAACTGAGTGACCACTACTATCCATAAAAGTGGCATAATACTTTGGCAAAATTACTCCCAGAAATAAAATGTGAGTCAGAAATACATTCAGGCATCTTCCGCATGCTGTTGCCATTCAGTTTCAACAAATTTCCATCAATTGCAATATTTTTACAGCCCTCGCAGGCCTATTTCCAAGGTCCTCTAGAAAATTATTCGAGTTTCCCATTGACTTGGATTGGGTTCGTTATTCAGTATGAAGATGTGAAGCCCCACAGGTGTTGTATCGGTGCATACCTTCAGGGACTCCACGTAGCTGGTGCTGGTCACAGGTAGGGAATCTTCGGTTTTGATCGTGACGCCACTCTCAGTATTGCGGTCAGTGGGGACCGCCACTGCAGGTTAGGGGACGCCTGGGACTGATGGTGGGTGCAGTCGGATGTAGTAGCCTCCTGAGAGTGAGGCAAGCCCCAGGGCCCTGTGTAGGTTTGTAGTACCACAAGTCGCAGAATGACTCACACAGGCAGAACTGTCTTTCAAGGGCTTTACTCACATTTGATGGCAGGGTGAGTAGCCCGGGCGTAGCTGAGATGAACCAGGTGGGAACCAGGTATCCTTCAGGCTGACTTTATGAGGGTGACTACTGACTCGCCTTCCTTAGCCCTTGGTGGTTTGGGGTGACCCCGACTTTGAGTCCCTATGGGGGTCACCCAGGGAAGATGCTGCAGCCTCTCTCCCCCTTTTGTTTGCCGTTTGCTTGTTCCCCGGACCAGGCCACTCCAGCTGCTTGCCTCCTGTGACCTATGGGCCCTCACTGCGGTTACGTGGCTGCGGCTTTTGTGGTGTTGTGGTGTGGGCTTTGAGAGCCCCACACCGGCAGGTTTAGCAGAAGAAAGCTGGATCTATCTTCGCTTCGGGATCTGCCGCCCGGTTGGGCCTGGTGCTCTCTAGCAGTCTCCTTACTTCCCACTCCGTGCTTTCTCTCTAGCTGAAGCTGGCTTTCAGGCAGCACTCCTAGTTGACCGTTCTCCCCCGTCAGTAGCCACTGCGCGGGCGCTGTTAGACAGCAACAGCCCCACAGGTCTGCCCTCACTGAGCCCTATGGAGTTCTCCTCTAACTGACTCACTGCTCCTCCTCTCCTGTTCTTGCCTACGCCACCTAGCAACCAGACTCTCCACCACACCCCTTGAGAGGAGATGGAGGCTTTTGGCCCCCTCCACTATTCCAGTGAAGGTCAAGGCTTTGCCCCCTCCTGGGACCCCCAGGGGTCCTCTCAAAGGTACATGTGTGAGACCTGATCACTATGCGCCTGTGTTCCACACCCCGGTCAGCCTTCTGGATTACCTGTATTGTACTGTCCCCAGCATGGGTGCAGTACTCAGTGGTGCCTGACCAGGTCAGGGGCGCCACATTCCCCCTTAGTTATCACCAGCACGTCCTCGGGCTGCAAGACAACATTTTAAAATGCATAAAACATTAAAACATGTAAAACATTTAAAAGCACCAGGTACCATACATCACCACCTTCCACCCACAAGTCCGTTAACCCACCCAAAACCCTTCCACGTTGGCCGCGACTTCAGCCACTTCTGGCAGGATGTAGAGGCGGCTTACATGGGCTGGTGGTTTTCAGGGTATACCTGGCCTGGTGGATCCGCGCCTTCAGCCTCTTCTGGCAGGATGCAGAGGCGGCCTCCACAGTTGGTGCTGACCAGGTACCCTCTTTGTGGTGGTGAGCCAAGGCCCCATAAACAGGCGTGCTCTCTGGTTGCAGGTGAGCCAAGGCCCTATATACGGACGGGCTCCTCCTGGTTGCAGACGAGCCAAGCCCCTAAACAGGCTGACTCTGGTGGCGGTGGTGCCCTCTGGTGTAACTATTTACACTGCGAGAGTTTGTGGCTATAGCCAGTTCATAGCCTTAAGGTTTATGGTTTTCTCACAATAGTTTTTGTGGGCACATACTTGAACTTGAGAACGTTGCAAACCAAAACTTTTCAAAACTTTAACTTCTGTACTTCTTACTTTACTTTACTTTACTCCTCTTTACCAGGGCTTGAGCCTGTATGGCTGCGGCACCTGCTGCTTTCCTGCTCTTTGTCGTCATCTGAGGTAGTTTCATCTGTAGGTTCCTTGTCTTTTCTCTCTTGATCTTCATCTGGGTCTTTATCTCTGTCTTTTCTTTCTTGTAGCATGGGGTGGCTGTAAGGTTTGCTGGAGCATAGTGCTACGTCAAGCGCGTACAGTCCTCTTTCGCCTTCATGCATAGTGAATTGTACTGAATCCCCCATCTTTAGGTTTCTGCCAGGGTGTCCTCTAGGCAGATGAGCGCTCACATCTCTTCTGTTGACAAATATCCCTTCTTTGATACCAGGGGCTACAATAAAGCCGTATCCGCTTTTCAAGTTGAAATCCTCCACTACTCCTCTGCAAAGGGGTCCTCTAACCTGGGCTTTGGCTCTTCTCAGGAACCTTTTCTCCTGTAGGTCTCTGGCTGTGACTTCTCTCTGCTCTGGAGATGGCGGTGCAGGGGACAGCGTTGTTCTATTGCGACGCCTTGTCTTGCGGCCTGAACTCTGCGTGGTACAGCTTGCAAACTCCCAGGTGAGACTTTTAGGCAGATCTTCGTCAGCGGACGGTGTCAAGTCTTCCTCATCCCAACGGGAATAGGGTAACATCTCCGGCTCTGAGTATAGATCCACTGCTGGTGGCTCCGGAGTCAGCTCCTCAGCTTCCTGGCCTCCTCTCCCCCTTAGTTCTTCGCTGCACTCTGGTTGTGGCAGTGCTGGGGATGGGCTTTCTTCAGCAGGCCCAGGCGGGGGACTCTTTGACGCGGCTGCAGGGGTTGCCTGAATCTCCTTGGGGGTATGCGGAGGGAGCAGATACCGATCCACCATCTCTTGTGGGAACTGGGCCTCTAGGTCAGCCTTCAGCTTCCAGTATTCGGGGTCCTCTCCTATCAGGGTCTTCCTAGCAGGGACCTCTTTGGACTGGGGAGCGGTGTCTGCTCTGGCCTTGCAGGCCGGGGTAAATGATGAGGTAATCTCTTGGCGGGCCGCGCCTGGCATGGCGGCGGCCTGGTCTTGGCGGGCCGCGTCCGGCATGGCGGCGGCCTGGTCTTGGCGGGCCGCGCCTGGCATGGCGGCGGCCTGGTCTTGGCGGGCCGCGCCTGGCATGGCGGCGGCCTGGTCTTGGCGGGCCGCGCCTGGCATGGCGGCGGCCTGGTCTTGGCGGGCCGCGCCTGGCATGGCGGCGGCCTGGATCAGTGTCGCTGTTGCAGGGGGCTCTGTGCAGGCTGGGCTGGGCGTCGCTGCAGGGACCGGGTCTTGGTTAGCCGAGCAGGGCATCGCTGCGGCGGCCGGGGCTTGGCGGGCCGCGCCTGGCGTGGCTGCGGCCTGGTTCAGCACCTCACTTGCGGCGCGGACGAGCGTTGCTGCGGCGGTGGGGTCTCGGCGGGCCGGGCCTAGCAGGGCGGCGGCCTGGGTCAGCGTTACGCCTGCGACACGGATGAGGGTCGCGGTGGCAGCCGGTTCTTTGCGGGCCGGACTGGGCGTTGCTGCAGGGACCGGGTCTTGGTGGGCCGAGCAGGGCATCGCTGCGGCCGCTGGGGCTTGGAAGGCCGCACCTGGCGTGGCTGCGGCCTGCTTCAGCGTCGCCGCACCGGACGCCTCTTCGGGGACCGCGGGCGTGGCAGCAGGGGTCGGGGCACTTGCGCTGGCCGGGGCATCACTTGACTCACCCACCGGTGGCAGCATCGGGGTCTGCGTCATCGCCGTCCTGTCTGGCACTCGGCGCGCGGCTCTCCTTTCATAGGCCCGAACCGCCGCGGTCATCTCCAGCATTTCCATTCGTTCTTCCCGGATCTGCTCCACAACCCGGGTCTCCAGTCGGTCGCAGAACTGGGCCAGCTCCCGATACCACCAGGCAGCGGAGCCCGGTTCTGGATTTCTGCGGTCAGACGCCATTTCTTCTGCGCCCTCTTCTGCACGACTCTCCAGCTGTGGACACGCCGTTGCCTCTGATAGCAAGCTGTTCAGTTTCTGCTCTGCCTCTTTCAGCAGCTCCTCTCCCAGCAGCAGGCTTGTGGCTTCCTTTCCTTCCCGCCGTCTCTGGACGCTTCCACTCTCATAGCTGGCAAGGTCAGAACTCTGCAGGGGATCTCTGGGTAGCCACGCCTCTTCGTGGGCGGTAACTTCTTCCAGCGCGGGCTGCTGTTGTTTTTCAGCGCGCTTTTCATGGTGGCAATATGGCGGCGCTTCCAATTTTTCAAGCGGACCGCCCAGGCACATGGTCACCTGTCTGGACAGGTCTAGTCCTTATCCTGTTCGTGACGCCAGATGTGAAGCCCCACAGGTGTTGTATCGGTGCATACCTTCAGGGACTCCACGTAGCTGGTGCTGGTCACAGGTAGGGAATCTTCGGTTTTGATCGTGACGCCACTCTCAGTATTGCGGTCAGTGGGGACCGCCACTGCAGGTTAGGGGACGCCTGGGGCTGATGGTGGGTGCAGTCGGATGTAGTAGCCTCCTGAGAGTGAGGCAAGCCCCAGGGCCCTGTGTAGGTTTGTAGTACCACAAGTCGCAGAATGACTCACACAGGCAGAACTGTCTTTCAAGGGCTTTACTCACATTTGATGGCAGGGTGAGTAGCCCGGGCGTAGCTGAGATGAACCAGGTGGGAACCAGGTATCCTTCAGGCTGACTTTATGAGGGTGACTACTGACTCGCCTTCCTTAGCCCTTGGTGGTTTGGGGTGACCCCGACTTTGAGTCCCTATGGGGGTCACCCAGGGAAGATGCTGCAGCCTCTCTCCCCCTTTTGTTTGCCGTTTGCTTGTTCCCCGGACCAGGCCACTCCAGCTGCTTGCCTCCTGTGACCTATGGGCCCTCACTGCGGTTACGTGGCTGCGGCTTTTGTGGTGTTGTGGTGTGGGCTTTGAGAGCCCCACACCGGCAGGTTTAGCAGAAGAAAGCTGGATCTATCTTCGCTTCGGGATCTGCCGCCCGGTTGGGCCTGGTGCTCTCTAGCAGTCTCCTTACTTCCCACTCCGTGCTTTCTCTCTAGCTGAAGCTGGCTTTCAGGCAGCACTCCTAGTTGACCGTTCTCCCCCGTCAGTAGCCACTGCGCGGGCGCTGTTAGACAGCAACAGCCCCACAGGTCTGCCCTCACTGAGCCCTATGGAGTTCTCCTCTAACTGACTCACTGCTCCTCCTCTCCTGTTCTTGCCTACGCCACCTAGCAACCAGACTCTCCACCACACCCCTTGAGAGGAGATGGAGGCTTTTGGCCCCCTCCACTATTCCAGTGAAGGTCAAGGCTTTGCCCCCTCCTGGGACCCCCAGGGGTCCTCTCAAAGGTACATGTGTGAGACCTGATCACTATGCGCCTGTGTTCCACACCCCGGTCAGCCTTCTGGATTACCTGTATTGTACTGTCCCCAGCATGGGTGCAGTACTCAGTGGTGCCTGACCAGGTCAGGGGCGCCACAAATACACAAATGTAGAAATTATTGGATTTGAACAATCCGAACCCGAATATTTTAGCATTCGCCCATATCTAGTCATCACTAATGATAATTTTAAGGATGTCTAAAACTGATCAACTGGGAAAAGGTTGTTGCATTACTCGTAAATCAAATGCCATGTCCTTCTTCAATTTGTCCAATTATTAATACCAGGTTTTGGTTAAAATGAGGCTACCATTTCAAGGTTCATTTTTCATCAAGGAGAAACTACGCTGAAAATCTATCTTTTGAATCATGTGCATTGAATATTTTTTTGGTATGGTATCAGAAGACTCAGAAGGAAAAATGTATGTAACAAAATTAAAACATTGTCGTCCATTTGGCTTATCCAAAATCTATTAATTTTACACTAGGTTACCACCTAGATAGATGACATCTTTATTATCTGGAGGGGTACCGGTCCTGAACTGCAGAGCTTCATGACTTGGTTGAACAATAACCCATATAACATCAAACTAACCTATAAGACAGATCGGGAGGCAATTGATTTTCTGGACTATAATATAAAAATGGGGTACCAGACAGAAAAGGGTTCTCCACGGGTACAATTATTATCAACAAGTAAGAGGGAAGAATCTTTTGCCTCACAGATACATTTCATCTCCAAGTTAACAGTCAGAGGGGGGCGATCAGGCAGATCTTGAACAAACACTGGTCGTTACTGAAGACCGACCAGAGTTTGAACGACGTTTTACTCATCGCCCACTCTTACCTGTTAGAAGGGGGAAAAGCCTAAAGGATATGCTGGTGAAGAACCATTACGTACCTAGGGTGGTATCTCGCTTTGAGAAAGGGAGTCCCAAATTTGGTTGTTTTCCTTTTGTCTGCCCAGAGATGTTGTCAGCTTGGGATGGACCTAAAGAGTATAAAATAAAAAGTTACAAATCATGCAGTAAAAGTCACGTTATCTATTATGCAGTATGTGGCTGTAGCCTAATTTATATTGGGTTAACATCAAGGGAACAACGCGTCCGCACGAGGGAACATGTTAGGGACATAATTGCGGTGTGTGATGTTGTGGATCTTGATTCCCTGAGGATGATCCAGAGACATTTCAAGCTGCGCCATGACTGTGGTCCCACTTTGTGGTATCGCAAGGTCCATTTAGAATCTAGGGGTATATATATATACACACATATTACTATAAGAATTTTGTCTCTGCATGATATAGGGACATTAGAAAATCTTTTAAGGACTATACATGGTCATATTCTTTAGGCTAAGGCTGATTCTCCTTATGTTTGGATGATTTTCTTACCACCCTGGTCGTGCCCTTTCACTTGCCAGTAGTAGATATGGTCTCGTTGGGTGCGCATGTGCGGGGCTGCCTCAGCATGAGTCCCCGCCAAGGGAGCTTCCTTAGAAGGATGCATGGGTTAACTGACGTTAGTGGAAGTAGTCTTCCGATCCACGCTTCCCCTGGAATGACTGGATGAGGCGGACTCTATGTGCGGCGTCCCACCCCCTGCATGCGCCCAAACAGCGACGATCTCGCCCAAGACACCACATAATAAAACATGCACATTACACTTTCCTCAAGCGAGTAAGCCAGGTGAGAAACGCGTGTCAGGGCTACTCAAAACATCCAGTTATAAGTGCACTTTATAGGTGAGTCCGGATCACGATGATTCATGGCTGTTAGCTCTATCGGTAATAGTAATGGTAGCCTTTGAGGCTTAGGCTGCGTTACATGGGTGATATTAGATTTTTGTGTTGTTATAGCGCCACCAGGTGGCCATCTGTATTAGTACATGCAGTGGTACCTGCAATGTATTTGAATGACCCCGATCCTGCTGTACCGGAAGTCGCCGGATCCTGATAGACAGAATCCTGTTTTTTGTACTGAGCATGCCCAGAAAGCAGCTTGGCATGGTCAATACAGAAATCTCCCTCTCTCTCAGACAGAAGACCAGGATCGTGAAGGGGTGAGAGGGAGTAATAAAGATGGAGTCCCTAAGTGTGTCTGTGTATTTATTTCTAATAAAGTATTTTTTCTGTGTGATGTCTTTTTTTTAACCCTTTATTGGAGATTCTTAATGGCCGGGTCAAACTTGGCCTGACATTAGCAATCTCAGGCTTTATACCAGCAGGTAAAACAAAGCTGGTATTAACCCCTTATTACCCAACGTGCCACCCGGCACCAGGGCCGCTGGGAGAGATGTTGGACACAACGCCAGAAGATAGCGCTTTTAAGAAAGCGCCATATTCTGTGGCGACTGTTGACTGCAATTCGCAGCGGGGGGGGGGCCAAGAAAGCTTGGGCCACCCTGCACTGCGTATTCCCATCCCCAGCTGCCTAGTTGTACCTGGCTCGTCAGAAAAATTGGCCGAAGCCCATGTCGTTTTTTGTTTTTTTTAATTATTTCATGAAATTCATGAAATACTTAAAAAAGGGCTTCCCTGTATTTTTGGTTCCCAACCGGGTACAAATAGGCAGCTGGGGGTTGGGGGCAGCGCGTACCTGCTTGCTGTACCTGGCTAGCATACAAAAACAGGGTGAAGATGTCTTTTTTTTTTAGTTTTTGGGCAAAAAACGTTAAAAAAGGGCTTCCCTGGATTTTCCATTGCCAGTGAAGGTCATATAAGCAGTGGGGGTTAGCAGCCAGTAGCTGCTTGGGTTACCTTAGCAATAGAAAATGCAGCGGCAGTCCACACATTTTATTTTTTTACTCCCTAACCCTAGAGTTAGGGTTATGTGTTTGGGGTTTTTGTTTATTTTTTAATGAATTTAAAACAAAAAAATACTCATGGGCTACCGAGAACCCGAGCATTTTAGTGCTCACTCATTCCTACTTCTAACCATACAGCCAGCAGATCAACTAATCTGATCAGCTGACTCCAGTGTTGGCCGATTACTTGTTCTGGGTCCCCCTGCATCTATCGCAGCGTGTGCTGCCTGTGAGGTCAGCTGAATTCGGCCGACACTGGAGTCAGCTGATCTGAACTCTGTTGAACTCCAGCCCGAACACTCTGCGATGGATGCAGGGGGACACAGAAAGTAATCGGCCAACACTGGAGTCAGCTGATCTGAACTCAGCTGAACTCATGACCACACAACCCGAACATGGTCACACGTGATCGGCAGCAGGCAGTGATTGCTGTTAACCTGCATCCATCACAGCGTGTGCGGGCTGTGAGATCAGGAGTTCAGCTTATTCCCGATCAGCTGACTCCAGTGCCAGCCGATATAGCCACTGCGCAACCAGCTCTGTCCTCACCTATTGTACCATCACCCATTCCCTGTAGACTGTGAGCCCTCGCGGGCAGGGTCCTCTCTCCTCCTATACCAGTCTGTCTTGTACTGTTAATGATTGTTGTACGTATACCCTCTTTCACTTGTAAAGCGCCATGGAATAAATGGCGCTATAATAATAAATAATAATAATAATAATAATAATATATTCTGTGTTCCCCTTCATCCATCACAAGTAGAAGTAGAAGCATACAATAAAATAACAATTGCGGTTGCATGCGTTGCACATTCAATCCACAGGATCCGGTCATATGCGGTTTGCATCCTGTCAAATGTGAAAGTAGCCTTACAGCTGGAGCAGGAAGAAGAAAGATAAGATGGCAGACTTACTTTGGGAGCTTACAGGAAGAAATCGCACAGACCAATTTTTGGGGCTCCACTCAAGGGGATCTGGGGCTGAGAAAAAAAGGAGACTGTCAGCTGATGATGAAATAGCTAGAAAAGTTATTGATCATTATCTCAAACCCATTGCCTCCTCTTTCTAGTCCGGCATTTCCTCTCTGCGGCGATCGCCATCCTCCTTCTTCTGAGGCCCATGTGCATGACGCGTCCTACATCATGCTCACTAGCTGGCATTGAGGTCCTGCGCAGGCGCACTTTGATCTGCCCTGCTCAAAGCAGATCCATGTATTGTAGTGCATATGCGTAAGAGATCTTTAACCCCTTAACAATCTGGTGGCTAAAATGATAGCACAGGGTCATGTGATGACTCCTGTAGCTCATATGACTCAGGTCCTGTAAGAAAAAGCCAAATACTGGCTGTTACAAGAGATGATAATTTCTCCCAGTCTAAATTGTGCTGCTCTGATTGGGATAAATAAATGAGTGATCAGACAGCTGATCCTAATAGCCCCCTAGGGGTACTAGTCAAATTTAAAAAAAATTTAAGAAAAAGTTTTGAAAAAGTAAAAAAAAAGTAAAAACACCTAAAAGTTCAAATCATCCCTCTTTTGCCCCACTGAAAAATAAAGGGTTAAAAAAAAATATATTCACACATTTGGTATCGCTGTCTTTAGCCCGGATATATATCAAAATATAAAATCATTTGTTCTGTTTGGTAAACGGCGTAGCAGCAAAAAAATTCCAAATGCCAAAATTACGCTTTTTGGTTGCCACAAATTTTAAGCAAAATGCAATAACAGGCAATGAAAACATAGCATCTGCGCAAAAATGATACTGTTAAAAACGTCAGCTCGAGATACAAAAAAAAGCCATCACTGAGCCATAGATTTAAAAAAATGAGAACGCTATGGGTCTCAGAAAATGGCGCAAAACGTCCGTCACTTTTTTCGGACAAACTTCTGATTATTTTTTTAACCCCTTAGATTAAAGTAAACCTATTCATGTTTGGTGTCTACAAACTTGCAGTAACCTCAGGCATCACAGCAGCACATCAGGTTTACCATATAGTGAACACAGTGAATAAAATCTCTCAAAAACAATAGAGCAATAACACTTTTTTTTGCAATTTCTCCACATTTGGAATTTTTTTTACCATTTTACAGTACACTGCATGGTAAAACTCACAGTTTCATTTAAAATTACAGCTCATTCTGCAAAAAATGAGCCCTCACATGACCATATTGACTGAAAAATAAAAAAGTTACGTCTGTCAGAAGAATGGCAAACCCCCACAAATACCGGAAAGTGTAAAGTCGGCCGGTCGTGAAGGGGTTAACCTTTCCTCGCGCCTGCACATTACAGTACTTTGATCAGCAGGGCAGATGAATGCGCCTGCGCAGGACCGCAATGTCGGCTCGTGTGGATGACGTAGACACATCATCCACACCGGACTGGGAAGAAGGAGGCCGAAGATCGCAGCAGAGAGGATGCGTCAGACCTAAAAGAGGAGGCACCGCACTGGAGAGCTGCGACACCCATTGGACTGGACCCACCCTAGGTGAGTATTATAAAAGTACTTTTTTCGTTTTACAGAGCGGCCTAGGCTCTTATATACAGTATTTTGGAATGCTGTATATAAGAACTCAGTGGTATTGGACACAGCTTGTAGTTCCCAAATCTGGTGACAGATTCCCATTAAAAAATAAGAAGGAACACAAACTTACACAATAAATCACCAACATATTTGTGCTTCTAAGGGCATGATTTATTACGCCCAGTATCCATGCCAGAAAATCTACATAGGAATGACCACAAGGGACTTAACCTCTTACAGACATTGGACGTACTGGGTACATCGTAGATAATGGCGGTGTAATCATCGTCGGCTGCTGCAGTAAACCGGCACCGATTTCCGCACATATATGCTGATCTGAACAGCAGACATGTGTAGCTTACAAGCAAGGGTGGATCCACGATTCACCCATGCCTTTTAATCCCTTAGACCGCGCTGTCAAATACTGACAGCGCAATGTAATTGTCCATGGCAGGGAAATTTCCTTTCCTCTACGCCATCGGAGTCCCCGTGACGCGATCACGGGAAGCCGATGGTTGCCATGGTAGCACAGGGTTATGTCATGACTCATGTCGCTATCATGACTCACATCCTGTTACAGCCGGCTGGTTGTAACAGGGCAGCAGCATTTCAGCTGGTCAGAGCTCTGCCGCTCTGATCAGCAGAAATGAACAAGCGATCAGACAGCTAATCCTTACCCCTAGGGGGACTATTAAAATAAAAAAAGTTTAAAAAAAAGTTTTAAAGAATTAAAAAAACAACTAAAAATTTAAATCACTCCCCATTCGCCCCACTAAAAATCAAAGGGTTAAAAAAATAATAAATATACACTCATTTGGTATCACAGAGTTCAGAAATGCCCAGTCTATCAAAATCTAAAATGAATTGATATGATCGGTAGACGGCGTAGCCGTAAAAAAAAATTCCAACCGGCAAAGTTAAGTTTTTTGGTCTTCGCAAATTTTGAGCAAAATGCAATTCCAGGGAGTCAAAACGTAGCATCTGCGCAAAAATGGTTCAGCTAAACATGCAAACAAATAAGCCATCAGTGAGCCCCATTTCCCGAAAAATGAGAACACTACAAGTTGCAGAAAATGGCGCTGAAAGTGCTCCAATTTTTTGGACAAACCTTTTTTTAACCCCTTAGATAAAAGTAAACCTAAACATGTTTAGTATCAACGAACTCATACCAACCTGAAGTATCACACCCATCAGTTTTACCATACAGTGAACACGGTGAATAAAGTACCCCATAAACCATTGTCCAATCACACTTTTTTGTAATTTTTCCGCACGTGGAAATTTTTTGCTGTTTTCCAGTACTATATATGTTAAAACTCATGGTTTCACTTAAAAGACCAATACGTCCCGCAAAAAACAAGCCCTCTTATGGCAAGATTGACGGGAAAAATAAAAAAGTTACGACTCTCGGAAAAAGGGGAGCAAAAAACAAAAACAGAAAAATCGTCCACGGGTTAGGGGGTTAAAGGTGTGAGTCCGTGAGCACATCAGGGACATTGAGAAAACAAAGACTCTACATGAGATGGAACACCTAAAAACCCTACCAAAACATTTCCAATTGTACCATAAATCTGACTCAAGCAAATTAATTATAAAGGCCTTAGATCTGAGGTTAGAGGTGGTAACCTATTTAAGGCCCTTGCGCAACTTGAGTCACTTTATTTATAGATTGGACACAAGGACTCCTATTGGGCTCAATGAGAGCTTTGGCTGCTTTCTTTAATTGGGTATTTTTATGTGGTGTGAGAATGGGACTGTTTGTGTTAAAATATTTTTCTCTATCGCTTTCATTGGGGGACACAGGACCATGGGTGTATGCTGCTGTGACTAGGAGGCTGACACTAAGTAGACATAAAAAAAGTTAGCTCCTCCCTAGCAGTGCACACCCTGAGCCGGAGGCGGATCTATGCCAGTTTTTTGCTTAGTGTCGTAGGAGGCTGAAGTGGGCCCATATCTCTGTGGGCCAACCTCAGCTTAGGCTATTGCTTTTTTCCGTTTTTTCGTGCTAATACGGCGCCGCTCAGCCTTCTCATCTCTTCTAGGTTTTTTGTCTCTTCTGCAGGGTTGGAGTCCCTCACCTTCTCCTCCCCTCCGGGAACCGTCCCCAGGGTTGTCTGGGGCTCGAGACGCCAGGCCCTATCCCCCTCCTGCCCCATGGTACCACCCCAGGGGCTGCTTGGGGACCGATATTTTTAATTTTTGTAAGGGCACACTCCCCGTCGGCCCCTATGGTACCATCCCAAGGGGTACTTCTGGTGGAGGCGACGAGGGATCTCTGCTCCAGGACCCGATGTCAGGATCGCAGACTGCAGCGCAGGAGCGCTCACAGCACCAGGCCTCCCCCAGCGTTCTTCCTCCTACCCTGGGCCCAGGCAGTGGATCTCTTCATGCAGCGCAGGAGCGCTCTGCATTTTTCCCCAAGCTCCCCAGCGTTTTCCCCCGGTGTCTCCCAGGGGCAGACTGGACTCACCGGCAGGCGCAGCATCACAGATTGGTGCCGTGGATCAGAGCGACGCCGCCAGGACGCAGGTAGGATCTTCTCCGCTAGCAGCGCTGCGCTCCCGGCGGCCGCTCACTAATTTAGCTTCCGGCTTCCGGCCTACATCAGGCCGGTGCGCTCCGCCCCCCTGTTTGCGCGCGCGCGCGTTTTTTTCCGGCCACGCCCCCCTCGACTTCTGCCCGGAGACAGCCAGCTCAGTGCTGCAGCACGCCCCCATTCCTCCCAGCGTCCCCTATCATACAGGGAGAGGATCACATCTGCAGCGCAGGAGCGCTCAGCTACAACAGGCCTCCCCAGCGTTCACAGGGGATCGTGGTTACACAGCGCAGGAGCGCTCAGCAGCTTGGCAACTCTCCAGCAGGCAGGATGGGACCGAGCATCTCAGAGACGTCGGCAGAACGCAGGTAGGACTTCTCTGCTCTCAGCGCTGCGCTCCCGGCGGGCCACCCACTAATCTAGTCCCCTGCTTCGGCCTACCTCAGACCATCAGATCTCCGCCTCCCCGTGTTGCGCGCTCGTGTTTTTTTGTCCCAAGCATGACCCCTGCAGGTCCTGCCCGGTCCCTATCCGGGCAGCCCCCTACTGCAAAAAAAAAAAAAAATGAAGGACGGTTTTTCTTCTTTAGCAAGGCTGTCCCTGCAGTTTCTGAGACCTCCGCGGACCTGGGTGGGAGACAGGACCTGGGTGAGTGCTGCTCCTGCTTAGGAACAGACTATATCTCTTTAATTTTTTTTTGTTTTTTCCCCCTTTTCTCCTGTCTCCCCACTAGCGTCACTAGTGTTTTTTTCCTAAGCACCCTATAGCTTTTTATGCACGCACAGCCGGCTAGGTATAATCCTCCCAATCCAGGCTACGCCCCCCGCTCGGCTTGCGCCCCATGCCACCGCCAGCACCCGAGCTCCGCTGCGCTCCCTTATCCGGAGGGGTAGACCCTCTATCCCAGTCTGTGGACTCTCTCTCAAGGGCGTCTAGGACCATCGCGCAGGCGTTGCAGTCGCTCCCTACACTCGGCCATGCTCCCCCGGTCCAGCTGACTCTGGACAACAGTCGGTCTGATCCAGACCCTACCACTGGATCGCAGAAGGGGACCTGCTGGGCCTCCTCTCAAGCCCTCCCGGAGATTTCCATCACCTCCAGGCCCCGAGTGTTCCTCGTCTCCGAGACCGGCCGACCCTTTTTTCAGGAGAAGAGTCGGATGCAGCCTTGATGCTGATTCCAGATCAGAGGACTGAGGTCAGAGGTAGGGTGGTTAGTCCGGCCAAAGCGGTAAGTCATATGCTAGAGCCCCAGACGGACTCTGTGGCTACCCAGTGCTTGCATGTCTCCTTTAACACAGGTTAAGCGGGCACACAGGCAATTTGGTGACCATCCAGTCGTTGCTGAAATTCTATACAAGCACAGACAACCAGTCAAGATATTCAACAAGGGTAAGTCGTTTGATCTCCTTTTTTCTCCCTTCCTGAGTCTCTCAGGAAGGAATGGACAGGCTCGCCTATGGTCGCCCTGCTGCTTTTTTTCCGGCGGTCATCTTTCAGCTCTCCCGCACGGGCCATCGCTCCGGTTTTTCTTCAGACGACAGACACAGTACTCCTTCTGCCCTCGCCGCCATCTAGCTGGCAGCATCCATGATGTCCGGGTCCGATAACCTCCACAACGGTTTTTCGCGCAGGATCGAGCAATCCGGAATTCACACTTGGCACACAGTTTGCTCTAGCAGGTGAGTACATACTCATCGCATCTCCGTCAGCAGCTTACTGCCCAGTGAAAGCGGCTAGCAGCACGGGGGCCATCTGTCGGGCGATCTGGCTCAGAGACTGGTATGCGGACGCGGTTTCTAGGATATCACTTACAGTCCTCCTCTTTACAGGAGGTCGTTTGTTTGGGGACTGGCTTGATCAGTTCATCGACGAGATCACGGGAGCTTCGGTTCCACACACACAAGAAAACCAGGTCCCCGCAGAGGAACAGGAAGATTCCGTACCTCAATCCATGCCCTTTCTGGCGTTTTCTCAGCCACGCCAGCCATCGACAACGACATCCGGATCACAGCGCTACCCCGCTAGATGACTCTTGGTCGTTGCGCGCGGGCGCAGACCAGGGGGAGGCGCCTGTCTCATCTCAATCACGTCTGGCGGACTTGGATCACGGACCCCTGGGTCGGCGAGTTGCTGGACTCAGGGGACATAATAGTTTTCTCCAGCAAGTCTATCGTCGGACATACAGGTCGCACCAGCACAGATGTTCCTGCGTCTAGCAATAGCAGATGATCATTTTTGGTGATTCTGTACCTGGTCGCCTTGTCGATCAGGGGTTCTTCTTTTTGACGACGGTCTCCTAAGTGTTTAGGTCACCATCGATATCCTGTCCCGACTAGGCTAGCGCATCATTTGGAAGAAGCCCTCTCTGACCCCGGCCAGCAGGATTACCTTTCTAGGCATGGAGTTCGATACCATCCAAGGACGCGTGTCCCTCCAAAGAGACCTCCAGATCCTCCGTCACTCCGAGCGGAGAGTCTTCAGTCGGATGGTGGCGGCAATAGAGGCGGTTCCGTTTGCCGCTTCCACCTTCGTCTCCTTCAGCTGACTTGGCCGAACAGATGGGACAATTCTCTGTTCACCTTGAATCGCAGGATCCATTTGACTCCGGGATACCGCCGCTCGTTTTTATGGTGGACCAGCGGCCCTCATCGGTCCAGTGGAATGTCTTTCATACCAGTACACTGGCAGGCAGTCACCATCGATACCAGTCTTCCGACTGGAGAGCGGTGTTCCGAAGCACACGGCTCACGATCGGTGGTCCTCCCAGGAGAGCCGTCTGCCTATCAATTTTGTTTTAGGGATCAGAGTATTTTCTGCGAGCCCTGCAGATTTTTTTCAGCCCTTCATACAAGAATCGCCATCCAGAATCCAGTCGGGCATCACCTGGGCGAAACAAGGAGCGTCATGGTGATGACATAGGTGAAGAAGATCGTACAGTGGGCATAGCCTCACCACTCCAGATTTTGTCCACATTCATTTTTCCCCGCCGTGGAGAATTGGGCAGTGGACTATATCAGCAAGGTCTGGTGGCAGGCGAATGATCCCTAAACAGAGAGGCTTTCGAATGGATCTGCCTCAGATGAGATATTCCGAATGTTGACCTGATGGCTTCTCGATTCAACAATCAAGTCACAAGAGTCCTCAAGAAACTCAGAGCAGAGGGCATCCTAGTGGCTCTCATTGCCATGGATTGACCCAGGCAAGCGTTGTTCGCAGAGCTCACGCAGCTCATCAGACACCCCATGGTGGCTTCCAGATCGTCTGAACTTCCTGTCGCAAAGTCCTCTTTTACATCAATATTCAGAGGTTCTCAATTTGACCGCATGGCTGTGGAACCATGGCTACTAGCCCAGGAAGGCGTTATCCCACAGGTGTTACAGACCATGGTCAAAACTCAGAAGCCTCCGTCTTCAAACAAAGGCCTCCTTTCAAGAGGGTGAGGTCAACGTCAACGCATCTCCACTGGATCTGTCACTCCCAGTGTTACTGGCCTTCCTACAGTCAGGCTTACAGGCGGGTCTCTCGCCAGCAAGCTTCAAAGGGCAGGTGTCGGCTATATCTCTCTTTTCCAGAGAAATCAGGTGTCGGCTCTATATCTCTTTTCCAAAGAAATCTTGCATCTCGGCCGCAAGTCAGGACGTTCATCCAAGGAGTCGTCCATCTGGCACCGCTAGATCGTTCCCTGCTAGAACCATGGGACCTCCAGCTGGCTCTAGGGTCTCTTCAATTAGCCCCGTTCGATCCTCAATCTCACGCCTATCCGGGAAGGTGCCTTTGTTGGGGACAGTCACTTCAATCAGAAGAAGGTCTGCTCTGTAATCCCTCTCATGCGGGTCACTTTTTCTTGTTTTTTTCACCAAGACGAGATTGTTCGGCACCCGTCTCAGGTTTTTTCCTACCGGATGTAGTATCTGAATGAGGTGATGGTGGCTCCATCCTTCGGTCCAGCCTCCATTCGATTCTTGGAGAGGTCACGGCTTACACCGGATCTAGTGCGAGCTCGGAGGAGTTACGTTTCGAGATCCGCACCCCTCTGCATCTTGGACGGCCTATTCGTCCTGTCTACGGGACCCAGGAGGGGCATGCCGGCGTCCAAGGCTATCACTGCAAGTTAGGTCAGGCCGACCATATCAGAGGCCTACAGGATTAGAGTCAGGTTTTCTCCGAGGAGTGTAAAGGCCTTTCCACCGGTGCAATTGGGGCGTCTAGGACAGTCAGACGCCAGGCGTCAGCCAAGCAAGTCTTCAGAGCCGCCGCGTAGTCAAGCTTTTCTACCTTTTCCAGGTTTTCCAGGATACAGCAAGCGGCTTTGGCACACCTATGATAAGCCGGTTTACGTTTGCACCGAGCATTCTTACAGAGTTTTGGGTATATTTTGAATCTGTATGATTACTCCTGTACCCACCCAGGGACTGCTTTTGGACGTCCCATGGTCCTGTGTCCCCCAATGAAAGCGATAAAGAAGGATTTTTGTGTACCCACCGTAAAATCTCTTTCTCTGAGTCTTCATTGGGGGACACAGCACCCACCCTGTTTGGATATGGGGTTGCTCTTAGTTGCCGGGTGTTACTGGTTCTTTATGGAAACACGTTCTTCTGTACCCGGCTTATTTATGTTTTTATTTATGTTTTTATATATATATATATATATATATATATATATATATATATATATATATATATATATATTTATATACAGTATAGGTTTAGATAAGATACTGTGTGTTTCTTGTTATTACTTTGATTAGTTATGGTTGTTCAGGTTTCTCCTACTACTGCTTGTACACTTAACTGGCATAGATCCGCCTCCGGCTCAGGGTGTACACTGCTAGGGAGGAGCTAACTTTTTTTATGTTTACTTAGTCTCAGCCTCCTAGTCACAGCAGCATACACCCATGGTCCTGTGTCCCCCAATGAAGACTCAGAGAAAGAGATTTGACGGTGAGTACACAAAAATCCTTCTTTTAATAGTTTTTTATCCATAATTTAGAGGTATGTATATGCTAAAACCATACCCGTGGTGGTCTGCAAATTTTGAGGTACTTCACTCGACCCGCTCAGTGACTTAGATGTTGACTTTGATTGGGTCTTTTCCCTGAATGAAGTGCCTATGAGAAAATAAAAAATAAATAAAGGAAAATTAAATAAAATAAGATTAAAGCAGGCGCGTTATAACAATAGCAGCCCACAGCCACCCAGGATTGTCACATCCATTATATGTGACAATCCTGGCACTTTACCCGGCTCTTCCCGATTGCACTGGTGCGGTGGCAATCAGGCTAATAAGGGGTTAATAACAGCTCACAGCTGCCACTAAGCTCTAGATTAGTAATGGCAGGGTCTATGAAAACCCTACCCCCATTACTAATCTGGAAGTGAAAAGAAATAAACACAAACAAAAAATAAGATAAAAACAATACCCTATTTCACTCCTTTATTAACTCCAAAAACACGCAGGTCTGTGGTAATCCACACGAGGGCCCATGACTATTCCAATTGCCTTTCTACATCGCCATCGGAGGCCCCGTAATGCGATCATGGGAAGCCGATGGTTGCCATGGTAGCACAGGGTTATGTGATGACTCCTGTCGCTATCATGACTCACATCCTGTTACAGCCGGCTGGCTTTAACAGGACAGCAGCATTTCAGCTGTTCAGAGCTCTGCCGCTCTGATCAGCAGAAATGAACAAGCGATCAGACGGCTAATCCTTACCCCTAGAGAGACTATTAAAATAAAAAAAGTAAAAAAAAAGTTTTATAGAATTAAAAAAACAACTAAAAGTTTAAATTATTCTCCATTCGCCCCACTAAAAATCAAAGGGTTAAAAAAATAAAAAATATACACTCATTTGGTATCGCAGAGTTCAGAATTGCCCAGTCTATCAAAATATAAAATTAATCAATTAGATCGGTAGATGGCGTAGCCGTAAAAAAAAATCCAACTGGCAAAGTTACGTTTTTTGGTCTTCGCAAATTTTCAGCAAAATGCAATACCAGGGAGTCAAAACGTAGCATCTGTGCAAAAATGGTACAGCTAAAAATGCAAACAAATAAGCCATCAGTGAGCCCCATATCCCGAAAAAAGAGAATTTTGTTTACTTACCGTAAATTCTTTTTCTTATAGTTCCGTATTGGGAGACCCAGACATTGGGTGTATAGCTTCTGCCTCCGGAGGACACACAAAGTACTACACTAAAAAGTGTAGCTCCTCCCTCTGAGCCTATACACCCCCTGGAGAGCCAGATCTAGCCAGTTTAGTGCAAAAGCTGAAGGAGAATAGCCACCCACAAGTAAAACAGAGCAAGAACCGGAACAACCGGAGACTCTGTCCACGACAACAGCCGGTGATAACACGCGGAACAAGAAACTGCCAACAGGCAACAGAGAGGGTGCTGGGTCTCCCAATACGGAACTATAAGAAAAAGAATTTACGGTAAGTAAACAAAATTCTCTTTTTCTTTATCGTTCCTATGGGAGACCCAGACATTGGGACGTCTCAAAGCAGTCCATGGGTGGGAATAAACAGAAAAAACTGAGAAGTAGGCAGAACCAAACTTCACAAATGGGCGACAGCCGCCTGAAGGATGCGTCTGCCCAAGCTCGCATCTGCCGAAGCATGAGCATGCACTTGATAGTGCCTTGAAAAGGTATGCAGGCTAGTCCAAGTGGCAGCCTGACAGACTTGCTGAGCCGTAGCCTGGTGCCTGAAAGCCCAAGAGGCACCGACAGCTCTGGTCGAGTGTGCATTGATCCCCGGCGGGGGAGGCACCTGAGAACACTAGTAGGCATCCGAAATGGTCGACCTAATCCAACGGGCTAAGGTCGGCTTAGAAGCAGAGAGGCCCTTACGCCGACCTGTGGTTAGCACAAAAAGAGAGGTGCACCGCCTAAGAGCAGCGGTGCGTGACACATAGATCCGGAGCGCTCGCACCAGATCCAGAGTATGCAACGCTTTTTCAAAGCGATGAACAGGAGCCGGACAAAAGGAAGGCAGCGTAATGTCCTGGTTAAGGTGGAAAGGAGAGACCACCTTAGGAAGAAAGTCCGGAGTCGGACGGAGAACCACATTATCTTGATGAAAAACCAAAAAAGGTGACTCCGAAGAGAGCGCAGCCAAATCAGAGACTCTCCTGAGGGAAGTTATGGCCACTAGAAAGACCACTTTCTGTGAAAGACGAAACAAAGAAACCTCCCTAAGAGGCTCAAAGGGGGGTTTCTGCAAGGCCGTGAGGACCAAATTGAGGTCCCAGGGATCCAAGGGCCGCCGGTAAGGCGGAATGATGTGACGCGCCCTGCATGAAGGTGCGGACCTGAGCCAGCCGGGCGATACGCTGCTGGAAAAGCACTGACAGAGCCGAGACTTGTCCCTTGAGAGAATTGAGGGACAGTCCTAGCTGCAGACCGGACTGTAGAAAGGACAGAAGGGTCAGCAAGGAAAAAGGCCAAGGAGCATGGCTGGAAGAGCGACACCAGGACAGGAAAATTTTCCAAGTCCTGTGATAGATTTTGGCCGAGGAAGACTTCCGGGCCCGAGTCATAGTGGAAATGACTTCAGGAGGAATGCCAGAAGCCGTCAAGATCCAGGACTCAAGAGCCACGCCGTCAATCTGAGAGCCGCAGAATTCTGGCGGAAAAACGGACCTTGTGAGAGAAGGTCTGGACGGTCCGGAAGATGCCACGGCACCTCCACGGACAGATGGAGCAGGTCTGGGTACCAAGCTCGCCTGGGCCAGTCTGGAGCAATGAGGATGACCCGACGGCCCTCCATTCTGATCTTGCGCAGGACTCTGGGCAAGAGAGCTAGAGGGGGAAACACGTAGGACAGACGAAACTGGGACCAGTCTTGAACCAGTGCATCCGCGGAGAATGCCTGAGGATCGTGGGAGCGAGCCACGTAAACCGGAACCTTGTTGTTGTGACGGGATGCCATTAGGTCCACGTCCGGAGTGCCCCACTTGCGACATATTGACTGAAACACTGCCGGATGCAGGGACCACTCGCCACTGTCCACGGTCTGACGGCTGAGATAATCTGCCTCCCAGTTTTCCACGCCTGGTATGTGGACTGCGGATATGGTGGACTTGGAGTCCTCCGTCCATTGAAGGATACGTTGTACCTCCAACATTGCCAGGCGGCTGCGTGTCCCGCCCTGGTGATTGATGTAGGCAACCGCTGTCGCGTTGTCTGACTGGACTCGGATGTGCTTGCCCGCCAATAGGTGGTGAAAAGCTAGGAGAGCCAGGAGCACGGCTCTGGTTTCCAGCACATTGATCGAGAGGGCTGACTCGGACGGAGTCCAAGTGCTCTGTGCTCGGTGGTGGAGACATACCGCTCCCCAGCCGGATAGACTGGCATCCGTGGTGAGGATCACTCAGGACGGAGCCAGGAAGGAGCGTCCCTGAGACAGAGAGAGGGGCCGAAGCCACCACTGAAGAGAGCTCCTGGTCCGTGGCGACAGAGCCACTAACCTGTGCAAGGAGGAAGGCCGCTTGTCCCAACAGCGGAGAATGTCCAGCTGCAGAGGACGCAGATGGAACTGGGCAAAGGGAACAGCCTCCATTGACGCCACCATTTGACCCAGCACCTGCATCAGGTGCCTGATGGAATAACGGCGGGGCCTCAGGAGAGAGCGCACCGCCAGTTGGAGGGACTGCTGTTTGATCAAGGGCAACTTCACAAGTGCCGGCAAAGTCTCGAACTGCATCCCTAGGTACGTGAGCCTCTGGGTCGGAGTCAGAGTGGATTTGGGCAGATTGACCAGCCACCCGAATTTGGCTAGAGTGGCAAGAGTGAGCGAGACACTCCGCTGACAGTCTGCGCTGGATGAAGCCTTGACTAGAAGGTCGTCCAGGTAAGGAATCACTGCCAACCCCTGGAGGTGCAGAACCGCAATCACTGCTGCCATGACCTTGGTGAATACCCGAGGGGCCGTGGCTAACCCGAAGGGGAGAGCCACGAATTGGAAATGTTCCTCTCCGATTGCAAAACGTAGCCAACGCTGGTGAGAAACTGCAATTGGCACATGCAGATAGGCATCTCTGATGTCGATGGATGCCAGGAAATCCCCTTGGGTCATTGAGGCAATGACTGACCGCAGAGATTCCATGCGAAAATGCCGCACCTGAACATGCTTGTTGAGAAGCTTGAGATCCAGGATGGGCCGGAAGGTACCGTTCTTTTTTGGAACTAGGAAGAGATTTGAGTAGAAACCTCTGAACCGTTCCCGGGCGGGAACCGGTACAATTACTTCGTTGGCCTGCAAGGATGCCATGGCCTGAGAGAAGGCGGCGGCCTTGGAGCAGGGGGGAGTTGACAGAAAAAATCTGTTTGGCGGGCTGGAAGAGAATTCTATCCTGTAGCCGTGGGAGATGACATCCCGCACCCACTGATCGGAGACGTGTTGACAGATAGTCAAGAGGAGGCTGCCTTAGCGGCAGCAGCTCCTGCGGCCTTCTGTGGACGCGCCTTTGTGCGCCAGTTGGATTTTTGGTTCTTGGCTGAGTTAGTGGACGAGGCCGAGGGCTTAGAGGACGACCAGTTGGAGGAACGAAAGGAACGAAACCTCGACTGGTTCCTACCCTGGACAGGTTTCCTGGTTTTGGTTTGTGGAATGGAAGTACTCTTCCCGCCAGTAGCTTCCTGAATAATTTCATCCAGTTGTTCACCGAATAGCCTGGACACAGCAAAAGGGAGCCCAGCAAGGTACTTCTTTAAAGAAGCATCTGCCTTCCACTCTCGAAGCCACAAGATCCTGCGGATAGCGAGGGAATTAGCCGAAGCCACCGCAGTGCGGTGAGAAGCCTCCAGCATGGCAGACATGGCATAGGATGAAAAAGCGGAAGCTTGGCAAGTTAAGGCAACCATTTCGGGCATAGATTCCCTGGCGAGGGAATGCATCTCCTCTAGAGAAGCAGAGATGGCTTTGAGAGCCCACACTGCCGCAAAAGATGGGGAGAACGAGGCCCCTGCCGCCTCATATACAGATTTGGCCAGAAGGTCAACCTGGCGGTCAGTGGAATCCTTAAGAGAGGTGCCATCAGCCACTGATACAACGGTCCAGGCTGAGAGTCTAGACACCGGGGGGTCTACCTTTGGTGAATGAGCCCATTCCTTGACCACCTCAGGTGGAAAGGGAAAACGGTCATCAGAACCACGCTTTGGGAAGCGTTTGTCAGGACAGGCCCAAGGCTTGGTCACAGCGGCCTGAAAACTGGAGTGGTTAAAGAACACACTCTTTGTCCTCTTAGGCAAGGTAAACTGGTGCTTTTCTGCCAGAGAGGGTTGCTCCTCTGATACTGGCGGATTGAGGTCCAGTACAGAATTAATGGACGCAATCAAATCACTAACATCTGAGTCACTTTCGGACAGATCAATGGGGCACATGGAGGTAGCCTCCGAGCCCCCTGTGAAGGTATCCTCCTCTTCCTGCGAGTCAGCTTCTGAAACAGAGCCGCGGGACGAGGAAGGGGAGGTAGCCCTGCGTCTCCTCTTAGGAGGACGGGGTCTGGGACCAGATGAGGAATCCTCTGTGAGCTCCGCTGAGAGAGCCCTAGCAGCAGAGGCGCCCTGTGAAGGGGGCTGATGCATGTTCAGCAAAGTCCGGGACAGCTGTCCCATGGAGTCGGCAAAAGACTGGGAGATAGACCTAGATAAGGATTCTACCCAAGCCGGGGGTTCAGACACAGGAGCCGGAGCAGCCGGAGAGACCACTGTGGGTGCGATTCCAGGCTGAGGCATTGTCAGGTTAGAGCAGGCATCACAATGTGGATATGTGCTCGGTTCATGCAGCACGAGCTTACATGCAGTGCATGCTGAATATAGCCTTGGAGCCTTGCTCCTCGTGTGAGACGTGCTGCTGAAGTGGGGGCTCTTGCCAGAGTGACCCCCAGAGAGTATTACAGAGGCCCACAACCAGAGGTTGTGGCTTACCAGACCGCTGGAGCGGTGTTGTGTGCCCTCCAGATCCCTAAGCCCGGACCCCCAAGCACCTCAGCAGGGATGCTGCAGCCAGTGCTGATCGCAGAGAAAACGCTGATAAAATGGCGCCGGAGCAAGGAGAGGGGGCGGGACCTGCTCTGAGAGCGGGATCTGGAGGGCCAAAGAGACTTACAGGGGAGGAGACATGAACCCAGTGAGGAGTGTCCCTCCCCTGTGCAGAACGGCCGCTGGGCGGAGCCGCACTGTCCCTCTGCATGAATGACATGCGAGGGCAGTGAAACCGAAAGTAGGCCTCCGGCGAAGCCGGGACCTAAATTTGAGCAGTGCGGCCGGCGCGCAGGCACCATCGGCGCAGTTCTCAGGCGACAGCCAGAGAACCGGCCGGAAAAGTCAGAAAACTCACTCAGCACACTCTCCCAACATAATAAAGTACAGGGACCCCGAATGTAAACGTCTCAGGTACTTAGCTTGCTGAGACGCAGGGTTCCAGGTCCCTGGGGATGAGTGCTCCGTCCAGCAGGATCCTGAAGGGCTGCGGATGGAGACCGGTCTCCTGCCAAGCATGGAGAACCGTGCTGGCTCCCACTTCAAGCCAGAGCCCGAGGGATGGTGAAGGAGCGCGGCATGTAAGGCTCCAGCCGTGGAATCAACCTTAACAGCACCGCCGACACAGTGGGGTGAGAAGGGACATGCCGGGGGTCCAGAGTTGGACCCGCTTTTCTTCAAACTCTTTCCAAAAATGAAAAATCAGATGAGAATGCATGTGTGGATGTATGCCTCCTGAACACAAAGCAATGAACTGGCTAGATCTGGCTCTCCAGGGGGTGTATAGGCTCAGAGGGAGGAGCTACACTTTTTAGTGTAGTACTTTGTGTGTCCTCCGGAGGCAGAAGCTATACACCCAATGTCTGGGTCTCCCATAGGAACGATAATGAAGAAGGGAATTTTGTTTACTTACCGTAAATTCCTTTTCTTCTAGCTCCAATTGGGAGACCCAGACAATTGGGTGTATAGCTACTGCCTCCGGAGGCCACACAAAGTATTACACTTAAAAGTGTAAAGCCCCTCCCCTTCTGCCTATACACCCCCCGTGGGATCACGGGCTGCTCAGTTTTAGTGCCAAAGCAAGAAGGAGGAAAGCCAATAACTGGTTTAAAAACAAATTCAATCCGAAGGAATATCGGAGAACTGAAACCATTGAACATGAACAGCATGTGTACCCGAAAAAACAAAAAGCCCGAAGGAAACAGGGCGGGTGCTGGGTCTCCCAATTGGAGCTAGAAGAAAAGGAATTTACGGTAAGTAAACAAAATTCCCTTCTTCTTTGTCGCTCCATTGGGAGACCCAGACAATTGGGACGTCCAAAAGCAGTCCCTGGGTGGGTAAAATAATACCTCGTGATAGGGCCGTAAAACGGCCCTTTCCTACATGGGGGCAATCGCCGCCTGAAGGACTCGTCTACCTAGGCTGGCGTCCGCCGAAGCGTAGGTATGCACCTGATAATGCTTGGTAAAAGTGTGCAGACTCGACCAGGTAGCCGCCTGGCACACCTGCTGAGCCGTAGCCTGGTGCCGTAATGCCCAGGACGCACCCACGTCTCTGGTAGAATGGGCCTTCAGCCCTGAGGGAACCGGAAGCCCAGCAGAACGGTAGGCTTCCAGAATTGGTTCCTTGATCCACCGAGCCAGGGTGGATTTGGAAGCTTGCGACCCTTTACGCTGACCAGCGACCAGGACAAAGAGAGCATCCGAGCGGCGCAGGGGCGCCGTGCGGGAAATGTAGATTCTGAGCGCTCTCACCAGATCCAACAAATGCAAATCCTTTTCACATTGATGAACTGGATGAGGACACAAAGAAGGTAAGGAGATATCCTGATTGAGATGAAAGGAGGATACCACCTTAGGGAGAAACTCCAGAATCGGGCGCAGAACCACCTTGTCCTGGTGAAACACCAGGAAGGGAGATTTGCATGACAGCGCTGCTAGCTCGGACACTCTCCGAAGAGACGTGACCGCTACTAGAAAGGCCACTTTCTGTGAAAGGCGAGAAAGAGAAACATCCCTCATAGGCTCGAAAGGCAGCTTCTGGAGAGCAATTAGAACCCTGTTCAGATCCCAGGGCTCTAACGGCCGCTTGTAAGGAGGGACGATATGACCAACCCCTTGCAGGAACGTGCGTACCTGAGGAAGTCGTGCTAGGCGCTTCTGAAAAAATACAGATAGCGCTGAGACTTGTCCTTTAAGGGAGCCGAGCGACAAACCTTTTTCCAAACCGGATTGCAGGAAGGAAAGAAAAGTAGGCAATGCAAATGGCCAGGGAGAAACTCCCTGAGCAGAGCACCAAGATAAGAATATCTTCCACGTCCTGTGGTAGATCTTGGCGGAGGTTGGTTTCCTAGCCTGTCTCATGGTGGCAATGACCCCTTGAGATAATCCTGAAGACGCTAGGATCCAGGACTCAATGGCCACACAGTCAGGTTCAGGGCCGCAGAATTCAGATGGAAAAACGGCCCTTGAGACAGCAAGTCTGGTCGGTCTGGTAGTGTCCACGGTTGGCCTACCGTGAGATGCCACAGATCCGGGTACCACGACCTCCTCGGCCAGTCTGGAGCGACGAGGATGGCGCGGCGGCAGTCGGACCTGATCTTGCGTAGCACTCTGGGCAACAGTGCCAGAGGTGGAAACACATAAGGCAGCCGGAACTGCGACCAATCTTGAACTAAGGCGTCCGCCGCCAGAGCTCTGTGATCGTGAGACCGTGCCATGAAAGCCGGGACCTTGTTGTTGTGCCGGGACGCCATTAGGTCGACGTCCGGCATCCCCCAGCGGCGACAGATCTCCTGAAACACGTCCGGGTGAAGAGACCATTCCCCTGCGTCCATACCCTGGCGACTGAGGAAGTCTGCTTCCCAGTTTTCTACGCCCGGGATGTGAACTGCGGATATGGTGGATGCCGTGTCTTCCACCCACCTCAGAATCCGCCGGACTTCCTGGAAGGCTTGCCGACTGCGTGTTCCTCCTTGGTGGTTGATGTATGCCACCGCTGTGGAGTTGTCCGACTGAATTCGGATCTGCTTGCCTTCCAGCCACTGCTGGAAGGCTTGTAGGGCAAGATACACTGCTCTGATTTCCAGAACATTGATCTGAAGGGTGGACTCTTGCTGAGTCCACGTACCTTGAGCCCTGTGGTGGAGAAACACTGCTCCCCACCCTGATAGACTCGCGTCTGTCGTGACCACCGCCCAGGATGGGGGTAGGAAGGACTTTCCTTTTGACAATGAGGTGGGAAGAAGCCACCACCGAAGAGATTCCTTGGCCGCCTGAGAAAGGGAGACGTTCCTGTCGAGGGACGTCGACTTCCCGTCCCATTGGCGGAGAATGTCCCATTGTAGTGGACGCAGATGAAACTGCGCGAAAGGGACTGCCTCCATTGCTGCTACCATCTTCCCTAGGAAGTGCATGAGGCGCCTCAGGGGATGCGACTGTCCTTGAAGGAGAGATTGTACCCCTGTCTGTAGTGAACGCTGTTTGTCCAGCGGAAGCTTCACTATCGCTGAGAGAGTATGAAACTCCATGCCAAGATATGTTAGCGATTGGGTCGGGGTCAGATTTGACTTTGAAAAGTTGATGATCCACCCGAAACTCTGGAGAGTCTCCAGCGCAACGGTCAGGCTGTGTTGGCATGCCTCTTGAGAGGGTGCCTTGACAAGTAGATCGTCCAAGTAAGGGATCACAGAGTGACCCTGAGAGTGCAGGACTGCTACTACTGCTGCCATGACCTTGGTGAAGACCCGTGGGGCTGTCGCCAGCCCGAAAGGCAGAGCTACGAACTGAAGGTGTTCGTCTCCTATAACGAAGCGTAGAAAACGCTGGTGCTCTGGAGCAATCGGCACGTGGAGATAAGCATCCTTGATGTCTATTGATGCTAGGAAATCTCCTTGAGACATTGAGGCGATGACGGAGCGGAGGGATTCCATCCGGAACCGCCTGGTTTTCACGTGCTTGTTGAGCAGTTTTAGGTCCAGAACGGGACGGAAAGACCCGTCCTTCTTTGGCACCACAAACAAATTGGAGTAAAAACCGTGACCTTGCTCCTGAAGAGGAACAGGGATCACCACTCCTTCTGCCTTTAGAGTGCACACCGCTTGCAGAAGAGCATCGGCTCGGTCGGGAGGTGGAGAAGTTCTGAAGAATCGAGTTGGAGGACGAGAACTGAACTCTATCCTGTACCCGTGAGACAGAATGTCTCTCACCCAACGGTCTTTGACCTGTGGCAGCCAAATGTCGCCAAAGCGGGAGAGCCTGCCACCGACCGAGGATGCGGAGAGAGGAGGCCGAAAGTTATGAGGAAGCCGCCTTGGGAGCGGTTCTTCCGGCTGTCTTTTTTGGGCGTGACTGAGCCCGCCAAGAATCTGAGCGCCTCTGATCCTTTTGAGTCCTTTTGGACGAGGAGAATTGGGACCTGCCCGAGCCTCGAAAGGACCGAAACCCCGACTGTCCCCTCCTCTGTTGAGGTTTGTTTGAATTGTGCTGGGGTAAGGATGAATCCTTACCCTTGGACTGTTTAATGATTTCATCCAATCGCTCACCAAACAGTCGGTCACCAGAAAATGGCAAACTGGTTAAGCACTTTTTGGAAGCAGAATCTGCCTTCCATTCCCTTAACCACAAGGCTCTGCGTAAAACCACGGAGTTGGCGGACGCCACTGCCGTACGGCTCGTAGAGTCCAGGACAGCATTAATCGCGTAAGACGCAAATGCAGACATTTGAGAGGTTAAGGACGCCACCTGCGGAACAGATGTACGTGTGACCGTGTCAATCTGTGTAAGACCAGCTGAAATAGCTTGGAGTGCCCATACGGCTGCGAATGCTGGAGCAAACGACGCGCCGATAGCTTCATAGATGGATTTCAACCAGAGCTCCATCTGTCTGTCAGTGGCATCTTTAAGTGCAGCCCCATCCTCCACTGCAACTATGGATCTAGCCGCAAGCCTGGAGATTGGAGGATCCACCTTGGGACACTGGGTCCAGCCCTTGACCACGTCAGGGGGAAAGGGATAACGTGTATCCTTAAGTCGTTTGGAGAAACGCTTATCTGGATAAGCGTGGTGTTTCTGGACTGCCTCTCTAAAGTCGGAGTGGTCCAGAAAAGTACTGAATTTACGCTTGGGATACCTGAAATGGAATTTCTCCTGCTGTGAAGCTGACTCCTCCACTGGAGGAGCTGGGGGAGAAATATCCAACATTCTATTGATGGACGCTATAAGATCATTCACTATGGCGTCACCATCAGGTGTATCCAGATTGAGAGCGGTCTCAGGATCAGAATCCTGATCAGCTACCTCCGCCTCATCATACAGAGAGTCCTCCTGCTGGGACCCTGACCAGTGTGATGAAGTCGAGGGCCGCTCCCAGCGAGCTCGCTTAGGCTGTCTGGGACTGTCGTCCGTGTCAGAGCCTTCACCCTGGGATGCATGGGACACCCCCGGAGCCCGGAGTTGTTCCAACTGAGGGGGACCAGGGAGCAATGATTCAACAGTGCCCATGGTCTGAGTTACCGGTCTAGACTGCAAAGTTTCTAGAATTTTAGTCATAGTCACAGACAATCTATCAGCAAAAACTGCAAACTCCGTCCCCGTCACCTGGACAGTATTCACAGGTGGTTCTCCCTGGGTCACCTCTAGCAGAGGCCCCGGCCGAGCAAGTGCCACAGGAGCCGAGCACTGCACACAATGGGGGTCAGTGGAACCTGCCGGTAGAATAGCCTCACATGCGGTACAAGCAGCATAGAAAGCCTGTGCCTTGGCACCCTTGCTTTTTGCGGACGACATGCTGTTGTCTCCTCTGAGCAATCTAGGAGGGTATATAGCCAAGAATCAATAACGACCGTACAGTGCAATGTATAGCATGCAAGCATAAAAATACAAATGTACACTTCGGCACTATTGGGGTCAGCACCACAGGTGCTGCTTACCGCCCGCTCAAAAGCGGGTGTGTGGTCGCCAGAATCCCGTGTCTGGGTCTCCCAGAACTTGTCTCCCTTCTCCAGCTCAGACTGCACACAGGAATGGCTGCCGGCGTCCTGTGGAGAGGGGCAGGCCGTGGGCGTGCCTCAGACAAAGTGCGGGAAAGTGGCGTCCCACTGTGCCCAGTGTGAGGGCTGGAGTATGTAAAGTAGACTCCAGCCCTCGGCGCTGACGTTCTGTACAGCGTCCCGCCCTTCCCCTGACTGGCAGGCCTGGGGGCGGGAACGAAACGAAACTAGGCCGCAAAAGCCGGGGACTCGAGTAGTAAGCGCGGCCGTCATATATGCACGGCCAGCGCGGAAGTCCCCGGCGCACCACAAGTCCCAGCCGCGCCGCAGTGTAAAACTGACAGCAGCGGCCGGCGCGGCAGTTCCCAATACATTGACACACTCAGCAAGCTGTAGTTAGTCATGGCACAAGCGCGCAGCGCTGTTGTCCCCGGCGCACTAACACACCCAGCAATGCTGTAGTGTGACTGTGCGCGGTCTGTACGGGGACACAGAGTACCTTGAAGTAGCAGGGCCATGTCCCTGAAGATACTCAGCTCCATGTCCAGCAGATTCCCAGGGGCTGTGGATGGAGCACGGCCTCAGTGCCTGGAGACCGGTAAGATCCCACTTCACCCAGAGCCCTAAGGGGGATGGGGAAGGAAAGCAGCATGTGGGCTCCAGCCTCCGTACCCGCAATGGGTACCTCAACCTTAACAAACACCGCCGACAAAAGTGGGGTGAGAAGGGAGCATGCTGGGGGCCCTAGTATGGGCCCTCTTTTCTTCCATCCGACATAGTCAGCAGCTGCTGCTGACTAAACAGTGGAGCTATGCGTGGATGTCTGACCTCCTTCGCACAAAGCATGAAAACTGAGGAGCCCGTGATCCCACGGGGGGTGTATAGGCAGAAGGGGAGGGGCTTTACACTTTTAAGTGTAATACTTTGTGTGGCCTCCGGAGGCAGTAGCTATACACCCAATTGTCTGGGTCTCCCAATGGAGCGACAAAGAAAATGAGAACACTACAAGTTGCAGAAAATGCCGCAGAAAGTGCTCCAATTTTTTGGACAAACCTTTTTTTAACCCCTTATATAAAAGTAAACCTAAACATGTTTGGTATCAACGAACTCATACCAACCTGAAGTATCACACCCACCCATCAGTTTTACCATACAGTGAACACGGTGAATAAAGTACCCCATAAACCATTGTCCAATCACACTTTTTTGTAATTTTTCCGCACATGGAAATTTTGTGCTGTTTTCCAGTACCATATATGGTAAAACTCATGGTTTCACTTAAAAGACCAATACGTCCCGCAAAAAACAAGCCCTCTTATGGCAAGATTGACGGGAAAAATAAAAAAGTTACGACTCTTGGAAAAAGGGGAGCAAAAAACAAAAACGGAAAAATCGTCCAGGGGTTAGGGGGTTAAAGGTGGGATTCCGTGAGCCCATCAGGGACATTGAGAAAACAAAGACTCTGCATGAGGTGGAAGACCTAAAAACCCTACCAAAACATTTCCAATTGTACCATAAATCTGACTGAAGCAAATTAAAGGAGTTGTCCGACATTAGCTTACCAAAAAATGTTGAGTTTATCTGTGCTGTATTGTCATATAAAACACCCCTACATTGTTATTTTTGTTTTCTAACTTTTGTTCCTATTGAATTATCCCTTTATTCTCTGCAGTTCTTTGTTTACATTTTGCTCTAGCAAACTGACCACTTCCTGTGCAAAACCTCAGTTAGAGCTGGCACTGCCCGGCCTCAGTGTCCAGCCCCGTCCCCTGCCCGCCCCCTGCACACACATTCCCTGTCAGTATTCTACCCCAGCACCTGATCTGTTATCACTCTAGCAATGAAAATAACAGCCCCACATCGGGCTCTGCGCCACACACACACACACACACACACACACAACGCACGCACGCACACATCGGGCTCTGCGCCACACACACACACACACACATAGGGCTCTGCGCCACACACATACACACACACACACAAACACACACACATCGGGCTCTGCGCCACACACATCAGGCTCTGCAACCCTCCCCCCCACACACACACACACACACACACACGGCGCTCTGTAGCGACCTCCCCCTCACCATCGTTCTGTACCGACCCCTACCCCCATAGGGAACACATGTAGGCTACATTCACATGACCGTTCCGTTTTTGCGGTCCGCAAAAAATGGCCAATTTTTTCACGGATACATCCGTGTCTTCCGTTTTTTTGCGGACTGCAAAAAACGGAAGCAGCAAGAAAGATAAATAGATGAGTAGATATAGAGATGAATAGATAGATATAGAGACAGAGAGATAGAGGGATGAATGAATGAACAGAGGGTTAGACAGATAGATAGATAGATAGATAGATAGATAGATAGCTAGATAGATAGATAGATGAGAAAGACATATAATGTCCTACCCCCCTGCATATTCTAAGCTGGCACCCTTTAGTGACTTTCATGTGGCACTAAAGTGTGCTTAGCCTTGTATTTATCCAAAAAATAAATAAAAAATAATTAAAAAAAAAACATACTTTTGTAGCCAGCTAGGGTAAAGCAGATGGTTGCAGCCTGCAAACCACAGCTGGCAGCTTCACCTTGGCTGGTAATCCAAAACAGAGGGCACCCCACGCTGTTATTTTAAATTAAATAAATAGTTTAAAACAAAAAACATGGGGTCCCCCCAAATTGGATCACCAGCCAAGGTAAAGCAGACAGCTGTGGTCTGGTATTCTCAGACTAGGGAGGCCTACTGTTATTGGACACTCCCCAGCCTAAAAATAGCAGGCCACAGCCGCCCCAGAAGTGGTACATCCATTAGATGTGCCAATCCTGGTGCTTCGCCCCAACTCATCCCGTGCCCTGGTGCGGTGGCAAACGGGATAATATATGGGGTTGATGCCAAATGTGTAATGTCACCTGGCATCAAGCCCTGGGGTTAGTGATGTCACGCGTCTATCAGATATCCGACATCACAAACCCAGTCAGTAATAGAAAAAAATAGACAACAAAAAAAATAGTTTTATTTGAAAAAACACTACTCAAAACATTCCCTCATTCACCAATTTATTCAAAAGAAAAACAAATCCAGGTCCGGCATAATCCAATAAGGGGGTCCCATGACGATCCATACCATAGTCAATGTACCAGTCAATGAAGAACAGAATGTTCCTCATTGGCTGGGAGAGTAATGCAGTGACCTGAGCTAACATCAATAGCCCAGGTCACTGCAGGGGATGCCGAGCGCTGCTATCAGGAGGTTAGATGAAATCATTACCTGCGGTGACGATCTTCGCTTCACTCCTGTCAGATCTGTCCCTGACTTCTATGCCCGCCGCGTTCTCAGCAGTATCGCCCGAGACGTCACCGCTAGTGACGTGAGAACGCAGCGGCATAGAAGGCACTGACAGCGCTGACAGGAGTGAAGCGAAGATCGTCACAGCAGGCAATGATGTCATCTAACATCCCTGCCTGCGCTGCAATGTGAGAGGCTGCTGAGCCTGCAATGAAGGCAGCCGCGGGGCTGGAGCGGGACACAGACTGCACGGGCACTCCTGCTATCCTGAGCAGGGGGCCTGGTGCTGGCGGTAACACCGTGGGCGGGGAGAGTACGGGGTGCGGAGGAATGTGTGGGAGGGTGCAGGGAAGAGGGGCGGGGACTCCACACACTGTACCCGCCCAGCAGGGCGGCAACATGCTGTTCCAAATTTGCATGTCAACATGGTCCTGCCCATGTTGACATGAAATGACCGAAGCAGCAAAATCGTGGCAGGAGCGGTCACATGACCGCTCTGAGCCGGGGGAGAAAGGCTGACAGCAGGGCAGGTAAGTGGTCACTAGCTACTTACCTGCCCCAATGTAGCCCAATAGGGTAATAATGAAGAAAAGTCAAAATAAGCCGGATAACCCCTTTAATTATAAAGGCCATAGATCAGAGGTTAGAGGTGGTAACCTATTTAAGGCCCTTGCACAACTTGAGTCATTGGATTTATAGATTGGACACAAGGACTCCTATTGGGCTCAATGAGAGCTTTGACAGCTTTCTTTAATTGGGTATTTTTATGTGGTGTGAGAATGGGACTGTTTGTGTTAAATTATTTTTAATTGTTTCTTTTTCTATTTATCCATAATTTAGAGATCTGTATATGCTAAAACCATACCCGTGGTAGTCTGCAAATTTTGAGGTACTTCACTCGACCCGCTCAGTGACTTAGATGTTGACTTTGATTGGGTTTTTTCCCTGAATGAAGTGCCTATGAGAAAATAAGAAAAAAGATTATTATCTAAGAAAAGTGGAGAAAAACATTGTACAACAATTTAATTATAGTTAGGATACAACTATTATTTAATACATTTACTCAATAATTTAGTTTTTTGCATTTCTTGATTTTGCTTGCCGTATGGCATGTCATTTTTAATTTTGCATATAATATTTCTGTTTACACAACAACATGAACACTATGCACTTTTTTTGTTTGTCTATTGATTAGTGATGGACAGACCCGGACTCTAAAATTTAGAATCCGAGAGGTTTTAAAAATACCCTAGTACCGGACCTGGGCCTGGAGTTCTCAGGGAACTCCGGATAATGTTCCGGAACCTTTGGAAATAAAAAATAAAAAAAGGAAAAAAAGAGAATTTTGTTTACTTACCGTAAATTCTTTTTCTTATAGTTCCGACATGGGAGACCCAGACCATGGGTGTATAGCTTCTGCCTCCGGAGGACACACAAAGTACTACACTAAAAAGTGTAGCTCCTCCCTCCGAGCATATACACCCCCTGGATGACAGAATCCAACCAGTTTAGTGCAAAAGCTAAAGGAGGACATCCACCCATAAGTAGATATAGAGTAAAACCCGGAATAACCGGAACCTCTGTCTACAACAACAGCTGGTGAAAACACACGGAACAAGAACTGCCAACAGGCAACAGGGAGGGTGCTGGGTCTCCCATGTCGGAACTATAAGAAAAAGAATTTACGGTAAGTAAACAAAATTCTCTTTTTCTTCATCGTTCCTTATGGGAGACCCAGACCATGGGACGTCTCAAAGCAGTCCATGGGTGGGAATAAACAGAAAGCTGAGAAGTAGGCAAAACCTAACTTCACAAATGGGCGACAGCCGCCTGAAGGATGTGTCTGCCCAAGCTCGCATCTGCCGAAGCATGAGCATGCACTTGGTAGTGCTTCGAAAAGGTATGCAGACTGGACCAAGTGGCAGCCTGACAGACCTGCTGAACCGTAGCCTGGTGCCTAAAAGCCCAAGAGGCACCGACAGCTCTGGTCGAGTGCGCTTTAATCCCCGGCGGGGGAGGCACCTGAGCACATTGGTAGGCATCGGATATGGCCGACCTAATCCAACGAGCTAGGGTCGGTTTGGAAGCCGAGAGACCCTTGCGCTGACCTGTGGTCAGCACAAAAAGAGGTGCACCGCCTAAGAGCAGCGGTGCGTGACACATAGATCCGGAGCGCCCGCACCAAATCTAAAGTATGCAATGCTTTCTCAAAGCGATGCACAGGGGCCGGACAAAGGGAAGGCAATGAAATGTCCTGGTTAAGGTAGAAAGGAGATACCACCTTAGGGAGAAAATCCTGCGTCGGACGGAGAACCACCTTGTCTTGGTGAAAAACCAAAAAGGGTGACTCCGAAGAGAGCGCAGCCAAATCAGAGACTCTCCTGAGAGAAGTTATGGCCACCAGAAAAACCACTTTCTGGGAAAGTCGAAACAAGGGAACCTCCCTAAGAGGCTCAAAGGGGGGTTTCTGTAAGGCCGTGAGGACCAGATTAAGGTCCCAGGGATCCAAGGGCCTCCGATAAGGAGGAATGATGTGAGATGCGCCCTGCATGAAGGTGCGCACCTGAGCCAGCCGCGATACGCCGCTGGAACAACACTGAAAGAGCCGAGACCTGTCCCTTGAGGGAATTGAGGGATAGTCCTAGCTGCAGACCGGACTGTAGAAAAGACAGGATGGTCGGCAAGGAAAAAGGCCAAGGAGCATGGCCGGACGAACGACACCAGGACAGGAAAATTCTCCAAGTCCTGTGGTAAATCCTGGCCGAGGAAGACTTCCGAGCCTGAGTCATAGTGGAGATGACCTCGGAAGGAATGCCTGAAGCCGTCAGGATCCAGGACTCAAGAGCCACGCCGTCAACCTGAGGGCCGCAGAATTCTGGCGGAAAAACGGACCTTGTGAGAGAAGGTCTGGGCGGTCCGGGAGATGCCACGGCACTTCCACGGACAGACGGAACATGTCTGGGTACCAAGCTCGTCTGGGCCAGTCTGGAGCAATGATTATGACCCGACGGCCCTGATTCTGATCTTGCGCAGGACTCTGGGCAAGAGAGCTAGGGGAGGAAACACATAGGCTAGACGGAACTGGGACCAATCCTGAACCAGCGCGTCCGCTGCCAAGGCCTGAGGATTGTGGGAGCGAGCCACGTAAACCGGGACCTTGTTGTTGTGCCGGGATGCCATGAGATCCACTTCCGGAGTGCCCCACTTGCGGCAGATTGACCGAAACACCGCCGGATGCAGGGCACACTCACCGCTGTCCACGGTTTGACGGCTGAGATAATCTGCCTCCCAGTTTTCTACGCCTGGGATGTGGACTGCGGATATGGTGGACTTGGAGTCCTCCGTCGACTGAAGGATGCGTTGTACCTCCAACATTGCCAGGCGGCTGCGAGTCCCGCCCTGGTGATTGATGTAGGCAACCGCTGTCGCGTTGTCTGACTGGACTCGAATGTTCTTGCCCGCCAACAGGTGGTGAAAGGCTTCGAGAGCTAGGAGCACAGCTCTGATTTCCAGAACATTGATCGAGAGGGCTGATTCGGACGGAGTCCAAGTGCCCTGTGCTCGGTGGTGGAGAAACACTGCTCCCCAGCCGGACAGACTGGCGTCCGTGGTGAGAATTACCCAAGACGGGATCAGAAAAGAGCGTTCCTGGGATAGAGAGAGGGGCCGAAGCCACCACTGAAGAGAGCTCTTGGTCTGTGGCGACAGAGTCACTAGCCTGTGCAAGGAAGAGGTCCGCTTGTCCCAACAGCGGAGAATGTCCAGCTGCAGAGGACGCAGATGTAACTGGGCAAAGGGAACCGCTTCCATTGACGCCACCATCTGACCCAGTACCTGCATGAGGTGCCTGATGGAATGACGGTGGGCCCGCAACAGAGAGCGCACCGCCCAATGAAGGGACTGCTGTTTGACTAAGGGCAGCTTGACAAGTGCCGGCAGAGTCTCGAATTGCATCCCTAGGTACGTGAGTTTCTGGGTCGGGGTCAGAGTGGACTTTGGCAGATTGACAAGCCACCCGAATTGGACAAACGTGGCAAGAGTGAGCGAGACACTCCGCTGACAGTCTGCACTGGATGAAGCCTTGACTAGAAGGTCGTCCAGGTAAGGAATCACTGCCAACCCCTGGAGGTGCAGAACCGCAACCACTGCTGCCATGACCTTGGTGAATACTCGAGGTGCCGTGGCTAGCCCGAAGGGGAGAGCCACGAATTGGAAGTGTTCCTCCCCGATTACAAAACGGAGCCAACGCTGGTGTGAAACTGCAATTGGCACATGCAAATAGGCATCTTTGATGTCGATGGATGCAAGAAAATCTCCCTGGGTCATTGAGGCAATGACTGATCGCAGAGATTCCATGCGAAAGTGCCGCACCTGAACATGCTTGTTGAGAAGCTTGAGATCCAGGATGGGCCGGAAGGAACCGTTCTTTTTGGGGACTAGGAAGAGGTTTGAGTAGAAACCTCTGAACCGTTCCCGAGCGGGAACCGGTACAATCACTCTGTTGGCCTGCAAGGATGCCACGGCCTGTGAGAAGGCGGCGGCCTTGGAGCAGGGGGGAGTGGACAGAAAAAATCTGTTTGGCGGGCTGGAAGAAAATTCTATCCTGTAGCCGTGCGAGATGATATCCCGCACCCACTGGTCGGAGACGTGTTGAAACCACACTCGCCAAAGTGGGAGAGCCTGCCACCGACTAAGGACGTTTCTGGCGCGGCCCGATAGTCAAGAGGAGGCTGCCTTGGTGGCAGCGGCTCCTCCGTTCTTCGGAGGACGAGGCTTCGTGCGCCAGTTGGGTTTTCGATCCTTAGCTGAGTTAGTGGACGAGGCTGAGGGCTTAGAGGAGGACCAGTTAGAGGAACAAAAGGACCGAAATCTCGACTGGTTCCTGCCCTGGACAGGTTTCCTGGTTTTAGTTTGTGGCAAGGAAGTACTCTTCCCGCCAGTAGCTTTCTTAATGATTTCATCCAGTTGTTCACCGAACAGCCGGGTCCCAGAAAAAGGGAGCCCAGCTAGAAACTTCTTGGAAGCAGCGTCTGCTTTCCACTCACGAAGCCACAAGATCCTGCGGATCGCGAGGGAATTAGCGGAGGCTACCGCTGTGCGGTGAGACGCCTCCAAAATGGCAGACATAGCATAGGATGAAAAAGCCGAAGCTTGGGAAGTTAAGGCAACCATTTCGGGCATAGAGTCCCTCGTGAGGGAGTGCATCTCCGCCAGAGAAGCAGAGATGGCCTGAAGAGCCCACACTGCTGCAAAGGACGGGGAGAAAGAGGCCCCTGCCGCTTCATATACAGATTTGGCCAGAAGGTTAACCTGGCGGTCAGTGGAGTCCTTAAGAGAGGTGCCATCCGCCACAGACACAACTGTCCGGGCTGAGATTCTAGACACCGGAGGATCTACCTTTGGTGACTGAGCCCACTCCTTGACCACCTCAGGTGGAAAAGGAAAACGGTCATCAGAGGTACGCTTAGGAAAGCATTTGTCAGGGCAGGCCCTGGGTTTGGTCACAGTGGCCTGAAAACTGGAGTGGTTAAAAAACGTACTCCTTGCTCTCTTAGGTGAGGTAAACTGGTGTTTTTCTACCAAAGAAGCTTGTTCGTCTGACACTGGTGGATTAAGGTCCAGTACGGAGTTAATGGACGCAATCAAGTCACTAACATCCGCATCACCTTCAGGTAGATCAATGGGGTACATAGACGTAGCGTCTGAGCCCACAGTAAAGGCATCCTCCTCGCCTTGCGATTCAGCACGTGAATCAGAGCCGTGGGACGAGGAAGGAGAAGAGTCCCTGCGTCTCCGTTTAGGAGGACGGGGTCTGGGATCAGATGAAACATACTCTGTGAGCTCTGCAGAGCGAGTCGGAGCAGCAGAGGCACCCTGAGAAGGGGGCTGATGCATGGTTAGCAGAGTCCGTGACAGCTGTCCCATGGAGTCGGCAAAGGACTGGGAGATAGCTTTAGAAAACGATGCTACCCAAGCCGGGGGTTCAGCCACCGGGGCTGGAGCAGCCGAAGGGACCACTGGGGAGACTCCAGGCTGAGGCACCACCACGGTAGAGCAGGCATCACAGTGTGGATATGTGCTCGGTTCGGGCAGTATGAGCTTACATGCAGTGCATATAGAGTAAAGCTTTGCAGCCTTGCTCCTAGTGACAGACATGCTGCTGAGGTGGAGGCTCTGTAGTAAAGAATTCACTCCTTCAGAAAGACCCCCAGAGAGTGTATAAAAGTCCACAACCAGAGGTTGTGGCTTACCAGGCCGTTTTTGTGTGCCCTCCGGATTCCCAGCTTGGACCCCCAGACAGCTTGCAGAGCTGCAGCAGCCAGCGCCGATCAGTGTGAAAACGCTGAGAAAATGGCGCTGGAGTGAGGAGGGGGGGCGGGGGTTAATCCAAGAGCGGGAACCGGAGGGCTAAGGAGAAATACAGGGGAGGGAAACATCTCCCCAGAGAGGAGTGTCCTCCCCTCTGCTGAACGGCCGGTGGGCGGCGCCGCACTGTCCCCCTGCATGACTGACATGCAGGGGAAGAGAAACGAAAGTAGGCCGCGGCCGAAGCCGGGGCCTAAATTTATCCATGCGGCCGACGAGCAGGCACCCTCGGCGCGGTTCTCAGGAAAAAACCAGAGAACCGGCCGGAAATCACAGCAAAGGAACCCCTGGTGCCGCCATGCTCAAATAACACACTCTCCCCACACAAGGGACCCCTGAATAACGTCTCATATACTTAGCTTTTTGAGACGCAGGGCCATGTCCCTGAGGGATGAGCGCTCCGTCCAGCAGGGGCCTGAAAGGGCTGCGGATGGAGACCGGTCTCCTGCAGAGCAGTGAGAACCGTGAAGGCTCCCACTTCAAGCCAGAGCCAGAGGGGATGGTGAAGGAGCGCGGCATGGAAGGCTCCCGCCTTGAGATCAACCTTAACAGCACCGCCGACACAGTGGGGTGAGAAGGGACATGCCGGGAGTCCAGGATGGACCCGCTTTTCTTCCAATTCTTTAATTAAAAATCAAAAGAGGATGCATGTGTGTGTATGACCTCCTGAACACAAAGCATTGAACTGGTTGGATTCTGTCATCCAGGGGGTGTATATGCTCTGAGGGAGGAGCTACACTTTTTAGTGTAGTACTTTGTGTGTCCTCCGGAGGCAGAAGCTATACACCCATGGTCTGGGTCTCGCATAAGGAACGATGAAGAAATAAAGAAAATAAGAATAAAGCATGCGCGTTATAACAATAACAGCCCACAGCCACTCAGGATTGTCACATCCATTAGATGTGACAATCCTGGCACTTTACCCGATTCTTCCCGATTCCCCTGGTGCGGTGGCAATCAGGCTAATAAGGGGTTAATAACAGCTCACATCTGCCACTAAGCCCTAGATTAGCAATGGCAGGGTCTATGAAAACCCTACCCCCATTACTAATCTGTAAGTGAAAAGAAATAAACACAAACACAAAATAAGATAAAAACAACACCCTCTTTCACTCCTTTATTAACCCCAAAAACACCCAGGTCTGATGTAATCCACACGAGGTCCCATAACGATTCCAGCTCTGCTACATCTGAAGTGACAGCGCATAGAATATGACCACCCGCTGTGATCTTAAGGCAGAGAATGAGTCGCAGCGATGTGTGGTGACGTAACGTAGGTTATTTGCGGTCACAGCTGGAGGTGCCCATTGTCATCCACCTATGATCGCAGGTAACCTGACCTCATTGAACTGAGTGACCACTACTGGGTTGGGTTTGTTATTCGGTATGAATACACAAATGTAGAAATGATTGGATTTGAACAATCCGAACCCGAATATTTTAGCATTCGCCCATATCTAGTCATCACTAATGATAATTTTAAGGATGTCTAAAACTGATCAACTAGGAAAAGGTTGTTGCATTACTCGTAAATCAAATGCCATGTCCTTCAATTTGTCCAATTATTAATACCAGGTTTTGGTTAAAATGAGGCTACCATTTCAAGGTTCATTTTTCATCAAGGAGAAACTAAGCTGAAAATCTATCTTTTGAACCATGTGCATTGAATATTTTTTTGGTATGGTATCAGAGGACTCAGGAAGGAAAAATGTATGTAACAAAATTAAAACATTGTCGTCCATTTGGCTTATCCCTAATCTATTAATTTTACATCTAGGTGGTAAGATAGATGACATCTTTATTATCTTGAGAAGTACCGGTCCTGAACTGCAGAGCTTCATGACTTGGTTGAACAATAACCCATATAACATCAAACTAACCTATAAGGCAGATCGGGAGGCAATTGATTTTCTGGACTATAATATAAAAATGGGGTACCAGACAGAAAAGGGTACTCCACGGGTACAATTATTATCAACAAGTAAGAGGGAAGAATCTTTTCTCTTTCGTTTCATTGGGGGACACAGGACCGTGGGTTATGCTGCTGCTGTCACTAGGAGGCTGACACTAAGTAGACAAAAAAAGTTAGCTCCTCCCTAGCAGTATACACCCTGAGCCGGAGGCGGACTCAAATCAGTTTTTGCTTAGTGTCGTAGGAGGCTGATGTGGGCCATCTCGGCCCCCCTCAGCTACATTTTTCTTGCGTATTTGTCATTTTTTTCGGCGATGCTCATCGCTCTCATTCTCCTTTTTCTCTGTTTCTGCAGGTGTCGCCTATGTTCACCCTCATTCCCTCCAGCCCTGTGGGTACTACTCCCCAGGGTCGCAGAGGTTTGAGGTGTCGGGCCCTCTCCCCCGTCCATTCCCGTGGTACCACTCCCGGGAGTGCATGTGGGGCAGATCCTACATGGGCACCCCTGATCCACCGTGCGGTATTACTCCAAAGGGCGCACAGGGACAAGCTAAAGAGGTTGGACCCCCGCAGCGTTTTCACCTTTTCGGATGGGGCCCACATCGCTGCCTACAGTCGCAGAAGAGCTTCTTCCCTCCATCAGGCGTCCACCTCTCTGCCTCTCTAGACGCCTCTCCCCGCGTCCCTGAAGCCCACAGCCTTACCTTCAGGTGTGCGCTGCACACAGGCAAGTGCAGAGCCCACTGCCTGCACACCGGACCATCCCTGGAGCGGCACCGCAGATGTCAGGTAGGACAGTCTCTCCCCTACCTTCTCCCCCTCGGGCGGCTGAAAATTTAAGCCCCGGTCTCGGCCTAGTCTCCCTGCATCCCAGCCACGCCCCCCGCTGCAACGGTATTGGCTTGCCGGCCGTTCCGCCCCCGACTCCGCCCACCGCTCAGCCTCCAGGCATCACAGTGTGGGCGGTGGATGCCCTGTTTCCCGCCCTCATACGGCCCCTCCCCCAGCCAACTCCAGCTTCTCTTCACCATCTTGTTCTGCCTCCCAGTCTGCCTGTGTAGCCCAGCTTATCTATTAGCAGAGTTGCTTCTAGGTACTTTTGCAATGGCCTCATTTTGTATGATGAGGTCTTGAGAACTATAAGCTTTGTTACACAGGTAGATTAGCTTTAATCTGTCACTTTATGTGGATGCAAGGCAGAGTGTACATTGTCTTATAATAATAATGATAAATGCTTCCCCTTAGCAAGGTTTACTTATATAGGAAGGTTTGTGCTTAGATGTGGGTCAATTTAGCTCATTATGCTATCAATCAGCTATCTTGAGACAGAAAAAGAGAATTTTGTTACTTACCGTAAATTCTTTTTCTTATAGTTCCGTCATGGGAGACCCAAACCATGGGTGTATAGCTTCTGCCTCCGGAGGACACACAAAGTACTACACTCAAACGTGTAGCTCCTCCCTCTTAGCATATACACCCCCTGCTAGCCAGTCCTAGCCAGTTTAGTGCAAAAGCTGAAGGAGGACATCCACCCACAAGTAGAGACAGAGTAAAACCCGGAACAACCGGAACCTCTGTCTGCAACAACAACAGCCGGTGAAGACACACGGAACAAGAAACCTGCCAACAGGCAATAGGGAGGGTGCTGGGTCTCCCATGACGGAACTATAAGAAAAAGAATTTACGGTAAGTAACAAAATTCTCTTTTTCTTTATCGTTCCTATGGGAGACCCAAACCATGGGACGTTCTAAAGCAGTCCATGGGTGGGAATAAACAGACAAACTGAGAAGTAGGCGAAACCTAACTTCACAAATGGGCGACAGCCGCCTGAAAAAAGCGTCTGCCCAAGCCCGCGTCTGCCGAAGCATGAGCCTGCATTGGGTAGTGCTTCGAAAAGGTATGCAGACTAATCCAAGTGGCAGTCTGACAGACCTGGTGAGCCGTAGCCTGGTGCTTGAAAGCCCAAGAGGCACCGACAGCTCTGGTCAAGTGTGCCCTGATCCCAGGCGGGGAAGGCACTTGAGTACACTGGTAGGCATCGGAAATGGCCGACCTAAGACGAACCAGGGTCGGCGTAGATGCCGAGAGACCGCTACGCTGACTAGTGGTCAGCACCAGAGAGAGGTGCACCGCCTAATAACAGACACAAAGACACAAGACACAACGAGACACAAAGATCCGAAGCGCCCGCACCAGATCTAGGATATGCAACGCTTTTTCAAAGCGATGAACAGGAGCCGGACAAAAGGAAGGCAGGGAAAATGCCCCGGTTAAGGTGGAAGCAGCAACCACCTTAGGGAGAAAGTCCGGAGTCGGACGGAGACCACCTTGTCTTGATGAAAAACCAAAAAAGGGGGTGACTCAGAAGAGAGTGCAGCCAAAACAGAGACTCTCTTGAGGGAAATTATGGCCACTAGAAAGACCACTTTCTGTGAAAAACGAAACAAAGAAACCTCCCTGAGAGGCTCAAAGGGGGGTTTCCGGAAACCGTGAGGACCGGATTAAGGTCCCAGGGCTCCATAGGCCGCCGGTAAGGCGGAATAATGTGAGATGCGCCCTTGAAGGAGCGCACCTGAGCCAGCCGGATGATACGCCGCTGGCACACACTGACAGAGCCAAGAGCTGTCCCTTAAAGAGGGATAGTCCTAAGCTGTAGACCGGACTGTAGAAGGGACAGGAGGGTCGGCAAGGCCAAAAGGCCAAGGACACTTCGGAGCTCGAGTCATAGTGGAGATGACTTCAGGAGGGATACCAGAAGTCGTCAAGATCCAGGACTCAAGAGCCACGCCGTCAATCTGAGAATCCAGAATTCTGGCGGAAAAAACGGACCCTTTGAGAGAAGGTCTGGACGGTCCGGAAGATGCCATGGCAACACTACGGACAGATGGAGCAGGTCAGGGTACCAAGCTTGCCTGGGCCAGTCTGGAGTATGAGAATGACCCGACGGCCCTCCTTACTGATCTTGCGCAGGATTCTGGGCAAGAGCTAGAGGGTGAAACACGTAAGACAGACGAAGCTGGGACCAAACATGCACCAGTGCGTCTGCCGCAAAAACCTGAGGATCGTGGACCGCGGATGGACAGCTGAGATAATCTGCCTCGCAGTCTTCACGTCTGGGATGTGGGCTGCGGATATGGTGGACTAGGAGTCCTTCGTCCACTGAAGAATGCGTTGAGCCTCCAACATTACCAGGCGGCTGAGTGTGCCGCCCTGGAGGTTGATGTAGGTAAACGCTGTCACGCCGTCTGACTGGACTCGAATGTGCCCAGCCGCCAACAGATGGTGAAAGGCTTAGAGAGCTAGAAACACAGCTCTGATTTCCAGCACATTGATCCAGAGGGCTGATTCGGACAGAGTCCAAGCGCCCTGCGCTCCATGGTGGAGAAACACTGCTCCCCAGTCGGATGGACTAGTATCCTGGTGAGGATCACCCGGGACGGGGCCAGGAAGGAGCGTCCCTGAGACAGAGTGGCCGAAGATACCACTGAAACGAGCCCCTGGTCTGTGGCGAAGCCACCACCCCGTGGAAGGAGGAAGTTCGCTTGTTCCAACAGCGGAAAATATCCAGCCTCCGAGGAGGAGAAACTGGGCAAGGGAATCGCTTCCATTGACGCCACCATATGATCCAGTACCTGTATTCGGTGCCTGATGGAACGACGTCGACCGCCAGCAGAGGGACTACTGTTTGACTAAGGGCAGCTTCACAAGTGCCGACAGAGTCTCGAATTGCGTCCCTGGGTACGTGAACTTCTGGTTCGAAGTCAGAGTGGTCTTGGACAGAATGACAAGCCACCCGAATTGGTTAGCGTGGCGAGAGTGAGCGAGGCACTCTGCTAAGAGTCTGCACTGGATGAAGCCCCGACAAGAAGGCCGTTCAGGGCAAAAGATCACTGCCAACCTCTAGGGGTGCAGGACCCTAATCACAGCTGCCCCAACCTTGAGAGTACTCGAGGGGCCGTGGCTAACCCCAAGGGAAGAGCCACGAATTGGACCACTCCGATTGCAAAACGTAGCCAACGCTGGTGAGAAGCTGCGATTGGCACATGCAGATAGACATCTCTGATGTCGATGGATGCTAGGGAATGTCCTTGGGTTATCAATTGATCCGGTGAAAACACCCGGAACAAGACCGAGACTCCATGTGAAAACGCCGCACCTGAACATGCTTGAAAAGCTTGAGATCCAGGTCGGAAGTACCTGCCCTCTACGGGGACTAGGAATAGATTTAAGCAGAAATCTCAGAACCGTTCCCAATTGGGAACCGGTACAATTACTCCATTGGCCTGCAAGAATGCCACGGCCTGTGAGAAGGCGGCGGCCTTGGAACAGGGGGGAGTTGACAGAAAAAATCTGTTTGGCGGGTGGATAGAAATCTATCCTGTAGCCATGGAGATGTAATCCCGCCCCCACTGATCGGAGACGTGATAAAATCATACGTCGCCAAAGTGGAAGAGCCTGCCACCGACCAAGGACGTTGCTGGCGTGGCCAGATAGCCCAGAGGAAGCTGACTTAGTGGCAGCATCTCCTGCGGTTTCTGAAGACGCGGCTTCGAGCGCCATTTGGGTTTTACGATCCTTGGCCGAACTAGTGGACGAGGCCGAGGGCTTAGAAAACGCTCAGATGGAGGAATGCAAGAACGAAAACCTCCGCTGAATCCTGCCCTGGACAGGTTTCCTGATTTGGGATTGTGGCATGGAAGAACTCTTCCCGCCAAAAGCTTCCTTAACAATTTCATCCAGTTGTTTTCGAAAGACTGGTCCCAACAAAAGGGAGCCCAGCAAGGAACTTCTATAGAAGCATCTGCCTTCCACTTCCGAAGCCACAGGAGCCTGCGGATAGCGAGGAAATTAGCCGAGGCCACCGCGGTGCGGTGAGAGTCTCCGGCATGGCAGACATGGCATAGGATCAAAAGGCTGAATCTGGAAGTTCAGGCAACCATTTCGGGCATAGAGTCCCTGTGAGGGAACGCATCTCCTCTAAAGAAGCAGAGAAGGCTACGAAAGCCCGCACTGCTATAAAGCTGAGGAGAATGAAGCTCCTGCCGCCCCTAAACAGATTTGGCCAGAAGGACAACCTGGTGGACAGCAAAACTATAAATGAGGAGCCATCAGCCACTGTTATAACGGTCCGGGCTGAGCCACCCTTGGTGAATGAGCCCACTCCTTGACCACCACTGGTGGAAAGGGAAACAGTCATCAGAACCACGCTTCATGGGAAGCGTCTGTCAGAGCAGACTCTGGGCTTGGTCACAGAGGCCTGAAAAACTGGAGTGGTTAAGGAACACACTCCTTGTTCTCTTAGGCAAGGTAACTCCGGCGGATTAAGGTCCAGTACAAAAGTAATGTACAGTGGGATCCCTATAGAGGTGCCGTCAGCCACTGATACAACTATCCGGGCTGAAAGTCTAGACACCGGAGGGACCACCCTTGGCGAATTAGCTCACTCCTTGACCACCACTGGTGGGAGGGAGAAACAGTCATCAGAACTCCGCTTTGGGGTCTGACAGGACAGGCTGTGGGCCTGGACACAGTGGGCTGAAAACTAGAGTGGTAAGGAACACACTCCTTCTTCTGTTTAAGGTATACTGATGCCTTTCTGCCAGCGGGGAGTGCTCCCCTGATACAGGCGGATGGAGGTCCAGTACAAGTATAATGGACGCAATCCAATCATTAGCATCTGCGTCACCTTCGGACAGATCAATGGTACATAAAGTAGCGTCCGAGCCCCTGGTAGAGACATCCTACTCGTCCAGTGAGTCAGCTCGTGAATCAGAGCTGCGGGACGGGGAAGGACAGGGGACCCTGCGTCTCCATTTTAGGAGGACGGGGTCTGAGACCAGAAGGAGAGTCCTCCGTGAGCTTTGCTGAGCGAGTAGCAGCAGAAACACCCTGAGAAGGGGGCTAATGCATGCTCCGCAGAGTCCGGGACAGTCATCCCCTGGAAAGAGCGGATTCTGCCCAAACCGGGGGTTCAGCCACCGAAGCCGGAGCAGCTGGAGGGACCACTGATGAGCCTCCAGGCTAACTCTGCGTCTCCTGTGTTTATGTGCTCGGTACAGGCCGTACGAGTCTTCATACAGTGCAAATTAAAAACAGCCCTGCAGCCTTGCTCTGATGTGAGACATGCTGCAGAGGTGGGGGCTCTGACCAGAGTGGCCCCCAGCAGAGTATATAACAGATAAATAAGCAGCTGCACAAACCGGAGGTTGTGGCTGCCAGGCCGTTTAATAGACATTTTTGTGCCCCCAGTCCCTCAGCCCAGGCCCCCACTTGTCACAATGTGGAATCTCTGTGCCTATGCAGGCACAGAGAACGCTGAGAAAATGGCGACCGGAGCGAGGAGAGGGGGTGGGGCCTACTCTGAGAGCGGCAAATGAGGTAGACAGGGGAGGGAATCCTTCCTCAGTGAGGAGTGTCCCTTCCCTGTGCTGCACAGCCGCTGGGCGGAGCCATCCTGTCCCTCTGCGTGACTGACAAGCAGAGGCAGTGGAAACCGAAACTAGGCCTAAGGCGAAGCCGGGGCCTAGATTTAAACATGCGGCCGGCGTGCAGGCACCATCGGCGCGGTTCTCCAGTGAAAACTGGAGAACCGGCCGGAAATGTTAACACAAACATAAAACACACTCTCCCCACAAAATAAAGTATAAAGGACCCCTGGAAAGACCACTTTCTGTGGTAATAACGTCTCATGTACTTAGCTTGTGAGACGCAGGTGCCAGGTCCCTGGGGGGTGATCGCTCCGTCCGACAGGGTCCTGAAAAGGTCTGCGGATGGAGACCGGTCTCCTGCAAATCAGTGAGAACCGTGTTGGCTCCCACTTCAAGCCAGAGCCCCAGGGGATGGCGAAGGAGCGCGGCATGGGAAGGCTCCAGCCTTGGAAAATCAACCTTAACAGCACCGCCGACACAGTGGGGTGAGAAGGGACTTGCCGGGAGTCCAGACTGGACCCGCTTTTCTTCCAAATCTTTGATCCAAAGAAAAAAATCAAAAATCAAAAATCAGAGAATGCATGTGTGTGTGACCTCCTGAAACACAAAGCATTGAACTGGCTAGGACTGGCTAGCAGGGGGTGTATATGCTAAGAGGGAGGAGCTACACGTTTGAGTGTAGTACTTTGTGTGTCCTCCGGAGGCAGAAGCTATACACCCATGGTTTGGGTCTCCCATAGGAACGATAAAGAAAGAGGCAATGACTTGTAATAACAAACAGGCTGGCATGCTAACAGGATCATAAAACTCATAACCAAGTGAGATACATTTTCTACATCTACATCAGATCTACATTAGACGTTTTTTCATTCTCTCCCTCCTGGTTCTCCCGTGCGTGTTCGCGTATTCCTCCCCTTCATGGAATCTCTCCTCCACTCTGGAGTTGCGGTACCAGTCCCTTCATCAGAACTCTTCCAGCGTTTTTACTGCAGCCTCTTTGTGGTCCCCAAGAAGGTCGGCTCGGTCCGCCCCGTCCTCGACCCGGAGCTTTCTCAGCAGGTCGGTGAGCCCTCGAGCATTTTGCATGGAGTCCCCCCGCTCTGTGATCACCTCCATGGAAGTCGGCGAAGTTCTGCCGTTGCTGTACATTCAAGATGCCTACCTAGCAAGGAAGGTCTCGCTTCAGGCGAATGGTCCCTCAACAGGGAAAGCTTCAACCAGATCGGTGGCAGATAAAGGACTCCGAAGGTGGTCCTAATGGCCTTAGATTCGACTGTCAGTTTCCATGGTTCATCGCGGGCTACCGCGACCACCTGGCACTAGGGGTCGACGAGTGGACCCAGTGCAGGCTCCCGTACTTCTTCCCGCTGCGTTGTCCATCCAGATCCGCCGTATCGTCGTCCACTTGAACAGTGGGACCTTATGCTAGTGCTGGGTTCGCTTCAAGGTCCACCATTTGCACCTTTCGAGATTCTTTCCTTCTCACCTGTTGTGGAGAGTGGTGTTCCTCGTTGACATCTCTTCTATACGAAGATCATCAGAGCTAAAAGATCTTTCGGTCCTTACCCCTTTTCGGGTCTTCCACCAGGACAAGGTGGTGCTCCGGCCAGATCCCTCCCTTCTGCCCAGGGCGGTCTCGCCGTTCCAGCCAAATGAGGAGATTGTCTTCTCTGTCCTCCGATCCTGGTCCTTCTCACAGCCTTGAAAGGGCCTTGCATACTCTGGACCTGGTGCGAGCCCTCAGACTCTATACCTCCAGGACCGCACCTTCCCGTAAGACGGTCGGTCTGTTCTTCATTCCATCCGTACCCAAGAGGGGCATGCTGGTACCCAGGGCCTCAATTGCCAGATGGATCCGTTCCGCCATTTCCAAGACCTCTGGGATAAAGGACAGCTCTCCGTCTCGGAGAGTAAAGGCGCACTCTACCTGTGCGGTGGGAATCTCTTGGCCGTTTACGCATCAGACGTCGGCCGACCAGGTCCGTGGAACCGCCACCTGGTCTAGTCTGCATTCCTTTACCAGGTTCAACCAGGTTCACACCCAAGCATCGGCAGAGGCCAGTCTTGGGAAATAGGTTTTGCAGGCGGCAGTAGCACACCTGAACAAGGTAGGTGCATTCACATCTTGGGCAAGCCCGCCGAGGGAGGCCGTTTCCATCCTATCCGTGGGGCTTGCCTCTTCCCACCCAGGGACTGCTTTTGGACGTCCCACGGTCCTGTGTCCCCCAATAAAACGAAAGAGAAAGAAGGATTTTTGTGTACTCACTGTAAAATCTCTTTCTCTGAGTCTTCACTGGGGGACACAGCACCCACCCTGCTTGGTTTTGGTTTATGGTTTTGTTTTTTTGTCATTTACTTATTGCCTGCAATGTTTCAGTGGTCCATGTTCCTCGGCCACTTTTAGCATGGCGACTTTATTGTAGTAGTTACCTGGATTTGGGTATGGTTGTGTTTGTATTTCTCCTACTGCTTGTGCACCAAACTGATTTGAGTACGCCTCCGGCTCAGGGTGTATACTGCTAGGGAGGAGCTAAATTTTTTTGTTTACCTAGTGTCAGCCTCCTAGTGACAGCAGCAGCATAACCCACGGTCCTGTGTCCCCCAATGAAAACTCAGAGAAAGAGATTTTACGGTGAGTACACAAAAATCCTTCTTTTCCTCACAGATACATTTCATCTCCAAGTTAACAGTCAGAGGGGGGCGATCAGGCAGATCTTGAACAAACACTGGTCGTTACTGAAGACCGACCAGAGTTTGAACGACGTTTTACTCATCGCCCACTCTTACCTGTTAGAAGGTGGAAAAGCCTAAAGGATATGCTGGTGAAGAACCATTACGTACCTAGGGTGGTATCTCGCTTTGAGAAAGGGAGTCCCAAATTTGGTTGTTTTCCTTTTGTCTGCCCAGAGATGTTGTCAGCTTGGGATGGACCTAAAGAGTATAAAATAAAAAGTTACAAATCATGCAGTAAAAGTCACGTTATCTATTATGCAGTATGTGACTGTAGCCTAATTTATATTGGGTTACATCAAGGGAAAAACGCATCCGCACGAGGGAACATGTTAGGGAATAATTGCAGTGTGTGATGTTGTGGATCTTGATTCCCTGAGGATGATCCAGAGACATTACAAGCTGCGCCATGACTGTGGTCCCACAGGATTGAAAATTTGTGGTATTGAAAAGGTCTATTTAGAATCTAGGGGTGTATATATATATATATATATATATATATATATATACACACATATTACTATATGAATTTTGTCTCTGCATGATATAGGGACATTAGAAAATCTTTTAAGGACTATACATGGTCATATTCTTTAGGCTAACACTGATTCTCCTTATCTTTGGATGATTTTCTTACCACCCTGGTCGTGCCCTTTCACTTGCCAGTAGTAGGTGGCAGTAGTAATATGGTCTCGTTGGATGCGCATGTGCGTGGCTGCCTCAGCATGAGTCCCCGCCGAGGGAGCTTCCTTAGAAGGATGCATGGGTTAACTGCTTCCCCTGGAATGACCGGATGAGGCGGACTCTATGTGCGGCGTCCCACCCCCTGCACGCGCCCAAACAGCGACGATCTCGCCCAAGACACCACATATAAAAACATGCACATTACACTTTCCTCAAGCAAGGAATCCAGGTGAGAAACGCGTGTCAGGGCTACTCAAAACATCCAGTTATAAGTGCACTTTATAGGTGAGTCCGGATCACGATGATTCATGGCTGTTAGCTCTATCGGTAATAGTAATGGTAGCCTTTGAGGCTTAGGCTGCGTTACATGGGTGATATTAGATTTTTGTGTTGTTATAGCGCCACCAGGTGGCCATCTGTATTAGTACATGCAGTGGTACCTGCAATGTATTTCAATGACCCCGATCCTGCTGTACCGGAAGTCGCCGGATCCTGATAGACAGAATCCTGTTTTTTGTACTGAGCATGCCCAGAAAGCAGCTTGGCATGGTCAATACAGAAATCTCCCTCTCTCTCAGACAGAAGACCAGGATCGTGAAGGGGTGAGAGGGAGTAATAAAGATGGAGTCCCTAAGTGTGTCTGTGTATTTATTTCTAATAAAGTGTCTGTGTATTTTTTTCTAATAAAGTATTTTTTCTGTGTGATGTCTTTTTTTTAACCCTTTATTGGAGATTCTTAATGGCCGGGTCAAACTTGGTCTGACATTAGCAATCTCAGGCTTTATACCAGCAGGTAAAAAAAAGCTGGTATTAACCCCTTATTACCCAACGTGCCACCCGGCACCATGGCCGCTGGGAGAGATGTTGGACACAACGCCAGATAGCGCTTTTAAGAAAGCGCCATATTCTGGGGTGACTGTTGACTGCAATTCGCAGCGGGGGGGCCAAGAAAGCTTGGGCCACCCTGCACTGCATATTCCCATCCCCAGCTGCCTACTTGTACCTGGCTCATCACAATAATTGGGCGAAGCCCATGTCGTTTTTTTGTTTTTTTTTAATTATTTCATGAAATTCATGAAATAATTAAAAAAGGGCTTCCCTGTATTTTTGGTTCCCAACCGGGTACAAATAGGCAGCTGGGGGTTGGGGGCAGCGCGTACCTGCTTGCTGTACCTGGCTAGCATACAAAAACAGGGTGAAGCTGTCTTTTTTTTTTTAGTTTTTGGGCAAAAAACGTTAAAAAAAGGGTTTCCCTGGATTTTCCATTGCCAGTGAAGGTCATATAAGCAGTGGGGGTTAGCAGCCAGTAGCTGCTTGGGTTACCTTAGCAATAGAAAATGCAGCGGCAGTCCACACATTTTATTTTTTTACCCCCTAACCCTAGAGTTAGGGTTATGTGTTTGGGGTTTTTGTTTATTTTTTAATGAATTTAAAAAAAAAAATACTCATGGGCTACCGAGAACCCGAGCATTTTAGTGCTCACTCATCCCTACTTCTAACCATACAGCCAGCAGATCAAGTAATCTGATCAGCTGACTCCAGTGTTGGCCGATTACTTGTTCTGGGTCCCCCTGCATCCATCGCAGCGTGTGCTGCCTGTGAGGTCAGCTGAATTCGTCCGACACTGGGGTCAGCTGATCTGAACTCTGTTGAACTCCAGCCCGCACACTCTGCGATGGATGCAGGGGGACACAGAACAAGTAATCGGCCGACACTGGGGTCAGCTGATCTGAACTCAGCTGAACTCATGACCACACAGCCCGAACATGGTCACACGTGATCGGCAGCAGGCAGTGATTGCTGTTAACCTGCATCCATCACAGCGTGGGCGGGCTGTGAGATCAGGAGTTCAGCTTATTCCCGATCAGCTGACTCCAGTGCAAGCCGATAAATTCTGTGTTCCCCTTCATCCATCACAAGTAGAAGTAGAAGCATACAATAAAATAACAATAAAATAACAATTGCGGTTGCATGCGTTGCACATTCAATCCACAGGATCCGGTCATATGCGGTTTGCATCCTGTCAAATGTGAAAGTAGCCTTACAGCTGGAGCAGGAAGAAGAAAGACAAGATGGCAGACTTACTTTGGGAGCTTACAGGAAGAAATCGCACAGACCAATTTTTGGGGCTCCACTCAAGGGGATCTGGGGCTGAGAAAAAAAGGAGACCGTCAGCTGATGATGAAATAGCTAGCAAAGTTATTGATCATTATCTCAAACCCATTGCCTCCTCTCTCTAGTCCGGCATTTCCTCTCTGCGGCGATCGCCATCCTCCTTTTTCTGAGGCCCATGTGCATGACGAGTCCTACATCATGCTCACTAGCTGGCATTGAGGTCCTGCGCAGGCGCACTTTGATCTGCCCTGCTCAAAGCAGATCCATGTATTGTAGTGCATATGCGTAAGAGATCTTTAACCCCTTAACGATCTGGTGGCTATCATGATAGCCAGGGGCGGACTGGGCTGTCTGGGGCCCACCAGGAGAATTGACTCTAGGGGCCCACCCTACAGCTAAATATAAACACCCATTAGTGTTATTGCCATTATTGTGTTGCTTTGACTGTATACACAAACGGCTCCTGCACATCTATATTGTGCACCATAACTGGGATGTACAATTATAGTAGTTTGCAGTAATGAGGTCTTTAGTGAAAACAAGTTATCACCGATCCACAGGGTAGGTTGGTGATAACTTATTGATCGGTGGAACCAGACCAGTGGAAACCGCACCGATAGGAAGATTGGGGAACTTTTTGCAGCAGCAGGTGGAGTGTGTGACCGCAGCTCCATTCATCCTCTGTGGGGTGGGATGTGTGACCGCAGTTCCACTCATCCTCTGTGGGGTGGGGTGTGTGACAGCAGCTCCATTCATCCTCTGTGGGGTGGGATGTGTGACCGCAGTTCCATTCATCCTCTGTGGGGTGGGGTGTGTGACCGCAGCTCCATTCATCCTCTGTGGGGTGGGATGTGTGACCGCAGCTCCATTCATCCTCTGTGGAGCAGCCAGATAATAACAAGCGCAGCGCTCGCAGCCACTGAGGGAATGAATGGATCAGGGGTCGAGTCGGACACGAGCTCCAGTGTAATGGGGGATAAAAGTTGCACGATCGGTGCAGGTCCCAGCAATCGGTCCACACAGATGAATAAGTTATCACTTATCTTTAGGCTACGTTCACACACTTTTTCTCTGATTTTACTGCTCCTGGTTTTGGCTTCAAATACTGAGGTAAAAAAACTCACTGAATACTCAGTGTGTGCACGTGGCCTTAGTAAAGGTGATTACTTGTTTTCACTGGAGAATCTCTGTAAGTGCATATTTACTGCAGTGTAATAGTCACAGGACAGGGCAGGACAGGGAGGGGAGGGGTTAAATGTTTAAGTATTTAATTTCTACTGGAAAAAATCTCCCCCTTATAGAGAGAAAAAGTAACCTCCATACACAACACAATCCACTATACCAAAATCAATAATACCATATACAAGGGGGAAATACCGCCACACCGCGACCAGACAACATATTACCACCACATAGTGACCAAATACAACCACATACAAGGGATAAATACCACCACACAGTGATCAGACAACATATTACCACCAAACAGTGACCAAATACAGCCACATACAAGGGAGAAATACCACCACACCGTGACCAGACCACATATTACCACCAAACAGTGAACAAATACAGCCACATACAAGGGAGAAATACCACCACACCGTGACCAGACCACATAGTGACCGAATACAACCACATACAAGGGAGAAATACCGTGACTGACTTACCAGTGACGTCTCTAGCTGACTTTATTCATCTTCGCTTTTTCTCTTCATCCGGCGCTGACCGTCATCACTTCTTCCTGCCAAGACGCGACTCTGCAGAAAATAACAGTCACCTATAGCCGATCACTCCCAGAGTACATTCTTCACTATTTCCCCAATTTCTACACCACGTCAGACTCTTGTTCCCCCATTGGAGACAGTATCCTCAAAATGAACTTATATTTCATCAGTAATAATGTCCCCTAATTTGCCCCTACAGTAATTATGCCCCACGTGCCACCATAAACTAATAATGTATGTCCCTCATTCTGGCCCCATATAGTAATTATGTCCCTCATCCTGGCCCCATATAGTAATTATGTCCCTCATCCTGGCCCCTTTTATTTAATAATGTCTGGGGAAACAAGTGGAATCAGAAGGGGTTGTTAATTGCTTCCTGCACAAAATATCACCCCACAATCCTGCTCTCCAGAATAGCCCCACAAAGTGCCCCTTTCCAAAATGTCCCCCCAAAAATTGCCCTTTCTATAATATCTCTCCCAACTACATCCCTGTATAAATCCCCCCCTCCTCATTATACTATGCTGCCTTCCAAAATCTTTGATGCCTCATAATGTCCCCCATTTCCCTATAATGTTCCAATTTCTTTCACAATGTCCCCCACTGACCTATAATGCCCCAATTTGCTTCATAATGGCCCCCATTACCCTATAATGTCCTTCCACTGCCCTATAATGTCCCCCGCTGCCCTATTATGTCCCCCGCTGCCCTATGATGTCCCCCGCTGCCCTATGATGTCACCCACTGCCCTATCATGTCCCCCACTGCCCTATCATGTCCCCCACTGCCCTATCATGTCCCCCACTGCCCTATCATGTCCCCCACTGCCCTATCATGTCCCCCACTGCCCTATAATGTCCCCCACTGCCCTATTATGTCCCCCACTGCCCTATTATGTCCCCCACTGCCCTATAATGTCCCCCACTGCCTATAATGTCCCCCACTGCCCTATAATGTCACCCACTGCCCTATAATGTCCCCCACTGCCCTATAAAGTCCCCCACTGCCCTATTGTGTCCCCCACTGCCCTATTGTGTCCCCCACTGCCCTATTATGTCCCCCACTGCCCTATTATGTCCCCCACTGCCCTATAATGTCCCCCACTGCCCTATAATGTCCCCACTGCCCTATTATGTCCCCCACTGCCCTATTATGTCCCCCACTGCCCCATAATATGCTTCATAAAGTCCCCCACCGCTTCTTAATGCCACTTGTAAAATAACACTGCTCCTCCCCCACCCGCAGCCCCTCATATAAAAGTACATCTTCGGCTCCTCTGGAGCGCTTACCTGTGCCTGCGCGTCCTCCTCTTCATCCCTGCAGCTGCGGCCTCGGTGATGATGATGTCGGTGCAGGACTGAGGCGCGCTCCTCTGCAGCCCTGGCGATGACGGTACGTTGCGGGGCTGAGCAGAGCTGCTCTCCCTCCTGTCACCGGCAGCACTGTACAAATGTATTGCGCGCCTGAAAGACGCGCATACATCTGAATACCGACGCGGTCGGTGAAGGCCTGGGGACTCCCGCAGTGCACCGCTAGGACCTTTGGTGAGTCACATGACACATGTGATGTCACTAAAGGTCCTGCAACTGCGAAAACTTCAGTGATCATACAGAACTTGTACGATCACTGAAGTTTACGATTGAAAGGCTGGGTGCCGGGGCCCACTCAGGCCTGTGCATGGGCGTACCCAGGATCAAAACTGGGGGGGGGGGGCAAGCCATGGTCGTTCACACTGTAAAATATTAGAACGGAAAAGGTGAATGAAACGAAAATTTTGAGAATTAAATGTAACTATAGCTCGATTAATGACTCCGCGCCCCTCTCCACACACACACACACACACACACACACACACAATACAATACATCCCCCCATCACCCACTACATACACACACCCAAATACCATGTACCCCCCATTACCATCTCCCCACGCACACAGTACAATTCACCCCCCATCACCCCCTACGCACACACAATGCACCCCCGATCACCCCCTACACACACACACACTACAATGCACCCCCATTACCCTCACACACACACACACACACACAATACACGCTCCATTACCCCACACACACACACACAATACATCCCCCCCTTCACCCGCTACACACACAAATACAATGCACCCCCCATCACCCCCTACACACACACACCCACAATACAATGCACCCCCACTACTCCCCACACACACACACACACAATGCACCCCCATTACTCCCTACACACACACACACACACATAATGCACCGTCCATAAGCCCCTACACACACACAATGCACCCCCCATCACCCCCTACACACACCCACCCACAATACAATGCACACCCACTACTCCCTACACACACAATGCATCCCCATTACTCCCTACACACACACACACACACATAATGCACCGTCCATCAGCCCCTACACACACACACAATGCACCCCGCATTACCCCCTACACACACACACACAATGCACCCCCCCATCACCCCCTACACACACACACATACACACACACAATGCACCCCTCCATCACCCCCTACACACACACACACAATGCACCCCCCAATCACCCCCTACATACACACACACACACAAAACAATGCATGACCCCCTACACACACACAATACAATGCATGACCCCCTACACACACACACACACACACACAATACATCCCCCCATCACCCACTACACACACACACACACACACACACACAATACCATGCACCCCCCATTACCATCTCCCAACGCACACAATACAATGCACCTCCCCATCACCCCCTCCAACACACACACACACACAATGCACCCCCATAACCCCCCACACACACAATGCACCCCTCCATCACCCCCTACATACACACACGCACACACACAATACAATGCATCCCCATCACACCCTACACACACAATACAATGCATCCCCCATCACACCCTACACACACAATACAATGCATCCCCCATCACACGCTACAAACACACACACACACAATGCACCCCCCATCACCCTACACACACACACACACACACAATGCATCACCCCCTACACACACACACAATACAATGCACCCCCCATCACCCCCTACACACACACACACAATGCAGCCCCCCATCACTCCCTACACACACACAATACAGTGCACCCTCCATTACCCCTCCCGCCCATACAATACAATACACCCTCCATTACCCCTCCCCAGACATAATAAATTGCACCCCACATCACCACTCCCTGCAGACACAAATTACACTACCCCATCACTACACACTCCTGCCTCCCCCCTCCCTCGTAATACAGTACTCCTCCTCTGCCTGTCACAAAGCTGTGTCTCCTTCACAAATGTTCCCCGTTATGTGTTCTCAGCCCCTCCCCACACATCTCCATTAATTACACCTGTCTCTTCGGCTCCTCCATGGAGCGCTCGCTTCCTGATGAATCCAGTGTGGCGCCCGCAGCACTGTGATGACGTCGGCAATGTACTGATCTCTTCACGTTGCTACACGTCGGGGGCGGGGCCCAGTCCCGGCGCGCTGTTCAAATGTATTTACATCTGAAAGACGCAAATACATTTCAATAGGAAGAAGCTGCGGTCACCGGCACCGGCGCGTTCCTCATCAGTGTGTGCATGTTGGGCACACAGCAGGGCCGGAACAGCACAGCGCGCTGCCTCCTGCTAGTGTGCCCGGCATGCACACACTGATAGATACAGGCAGGTGACTGGTAAGAAGAAGAGCCCCCCCGCACATACCCCCGGGGCCCCTCCTCGCTCCCCGGGGCCCCCGCACCCCCCCCCCCCGGCCCCCACACACGCCCCTGCACACCCCCCCCGGGGCCCCTGCTTGCCCCCCTGGGCCCCCGCACCTCCCCCTCCCCCCGGGCCCCCACCTTCTATACTCACGCACTCCTGCAGCTGCCAGCACCTGCACAGGAAGGAAGCAGTCAACCCTCTGAGACTGCCTCCTCCTGCAGTGTCGCTGCGCAGATGAGTCAGAGCCACGCGGCACTGACAGTGACAGCAGGCAGAGCAGGGAGATCGCTCTCCCTGCTTGCCGCTGCAGAGGAAATGGGATTGTCACTAATCATATCAGCAATGTGCCAATATGATTAGTGAAATTACCGGCGGGGGGGGCCCTCTCACACATATCCATAGGGGCCCAGGGGGGTAGGGGGGCGGGACCTAGGGGGCGTGACCATCAATAGCAGGGGCCCACCGGGGGTTCTTCCGACCTCCTGGTGGGCCAGTCCGCCCCTGATGATAGCACAGGGTCATGTGATGACTCCTGTAGCTCACATGACTCAGGTCCTGTAAGAAAAAGCCAAATACTGGCTGTTACAAGAGATGATAATTTCTCCCAGTCTAAATGGTGCTGCTCTGATCGGGATAAATAAATGACTGATCAGACAGCTGATCCTAATAGCCCCCTAGGGGTACTAGTCAAATTTAAAAAAACATTTAAGAAAAAGTTTTGAAAAAGTAAAAAAAAAAGTGAAAACACCTAAAAGTTCAAATCACCCCTCTTTTGCCCCACTGAAAAATAAAGGGTTAAAAAAAATATATTCACACATTTGGTATCGCTGTCTTCAGAAATGCCCGATCTATCAAAATATAAAATCATTTGTTCTGATTGATAAACGGCGTAGCAGCAAAAAAATTCCAAATGCCAAAATTACGCTTTTTGGTTGCCACAAATTTTAAGCAAAATGCAATAACAGGCAATGAAAACATAGCATCTGCGCAAAAATGATACTGTTAAAAACGTCAGCTCGAGATACAAAAAAAGCCATCACTGAGCCATAGATTTAAAAAAATGAGAACGCTATGGGTCTCAGAAAATGGCGCAAAACGTCCGTCACTTTTTTCGGACAAACTTCTGATTATTTTTTTTTTTAACCCCTTAGATAAAAGTAAACCTATTCATGTTTGGTGTCTACAAACTTGCAGTAACCTCAGGCATCACAGCAGCACATCAGTTTTACCATATAGTAAACACAGTGAATAAAATGTCTCAAAAACAATAGAGCAATCACACTTGTTTTTTTCAATTTCTCCACATTTGGAATTTTTTTGCCATTTTACGTACACTGCATGGTAAAATTATGGTTTCATTTAAAATTACAGCTCATTGTGCAAAAAATAAGCCCTCACATGACCATATTGACTGAAAAATAAAAAAAGTTGCGTCTGTCAGAAGAATGGCAAACCTCCCCCCCCAAATTTCGGAAAGTGTAAAGTCGGCCGATCGTGAAGGGGTTAACCTTTCCTCGCGCCTGCACATTACAGTACTTTGATCTGCCCTCAGCAGCGCAGATGAATACACCTGCGCAGGACCGCAATGTCGGCTCGTGTGGATGACGTAGACACATAATCCACACCGGACTAGGAAGAAGGAGGCCGAAGATCGCAGCAGAGAGGATGAGTAAGACCTGAAAGAGGAGGCACCGCACTGGAGAGCTGCGACACCCATTGGACTGGACCCACCCTAGGTGAGTATTATAAAAGTACTTTTTCCGTTTTACAGAGCGGCCTAGGCTCTTATATACAGTATTTTGGAATGCTGTATATAAGAACTCAGTGGTATTGGACACAGCTTGTAGTCCCCAAATCTGGTGACAGATTCCCATTAAAAAATCGGAAGGAACACAAACTTACACAATAAATCACCAACATATTTGTGCTTCTAAGGGCGTGATTTATTACGCCCAGTATCCATGCCAGAAAATCTACATAGGAATGACCACAAGGGACTTAACCTCTTACAGACATTGGACGTACTGGGTACATCGTAGATAATGGCGGTGTAATCACCGTCGGCTGCTGCAGTAAACCGGCACCGATTCCCGCACGTATATGCTGATCTGAACAGCAGACATGTGTAGCTTACAAGCAAGGGTGGATCCACGATTCACCCATGCCTTTTAATCCCTTAGACCGTGCTGTCAAATACTGACAGCGCAATGTAAATGGCCATGGCAGGGAAATTTCCTTTCCTCGACGCCATCGGAGTCCCCGTGACGCGATCACGGGAAGCCGATGGTTGCCATGGTAGCACAGGGTTATGTCATGACTCATGTCGCTATCATGACTCACATCCTGTTACAGCCAGCTGGTTGTAACAGGACAGCAGCATTTCAGCTGATCAGAGCTCTGCCGCTCTGATCAGCAGAAATGAACAAGCGATCAGACAGCTAATCCTTACCCCTAGAGGGACTATTAAAATAAAAAAAGTTTAAAAAAAGTTGTAAAGAATTAAAAAAATACAACTAAAAGTTTAAATCACTCCCCATTCGCCCCACTAAAAATCAAAGGGTTAAAAAAATAATAAATATACACTCATTTGGTATCACAGAGTTCAGAAATGCCCAGTCTATCAAAATATAAAATGAATTAATATGATCGGTAGACGGTGTAGCCGAAAAAAAAATTCCAACCGGCAAAGTTAAGTTTTTTTGGTCTTCGCAAATTTTGAACAAAATGCAATACCAGGGAGTCAAAACGTAGCATCTGCGCAAAAATGGTTCAGCTAAAAATGCAAACAAATAAGCCATCAGTGAGCCCCATATCCCGACAAATAAGAACACTACAAGTTGCAGAAAATGGCGCTGAAAGTGCTCCAATTTTTTGGACAAACCTTTTTTTAACCCCTTAGATAAAAGTAAACCTAAATATGTTTGGTATCAACGAACTCAAACCAACCTGAAGTATCACACCCACCCATCAGTTTTACCATAAAGTGAACACGGTGAATAAAGAACCCATAAACCATTGTCCAATCACACTTTTTTGTAATTTTTCCGCATGTGGAAATTTTTTGCTGTTTTCCAGTACCATATATGGTAAAACTCATGGTTTCACTTAAAAGACCAATACGTCCCGCAAAAAACAAGCCCTCTTATGGCAAGATTGAGGGGAAAAATAAAAAAGTTACGACTCGGAAAAAGGGGAGCAAAAAACAAAAACGGAAAAATCGTCCAGGGGTTAGGGGGTTAAAGGTGTGAGTCCGTGAGCACATCAGGGACATTGAGAAAACATAGACTCTGCATGAGACGGAACACCTAAAAACCCTACCAAAACATTTCCAATTGTACCATAAATCTGACTCAAGCAAATTAATTATAAAGGCCATAGATCAGAGGTTAGAGGTGGTAACCTATTTAAGGCCCTTGCGCAACTTGAGTCACTGGATTTATAGATTGGACACAAGGACTCCTATTGGGCTCAATGAGAGCTTTGGCTGCTTTCTTTAATTGGGTATTTTTATGTGGTGTGAGAATGGGACTGTTTGTGTTACAATTATTTTTAATTGTTTTTTTTATTCATAATTTAGAGATCTGTATATGCTAAAACCATACCTGTGGTGGTCTGCAAATTTTGAGGTACTTCACTCGACCCGCTCAGTGTCTTAGATGTTGACTTTGATTGGGTATTTTCCCTGAATGAAGTGCCTATGAGAAAATAAGAAAAAAGATTATTATCTAAGAAAAGTGGAGAACAACATTGTACAACAATTTAATTATAGTTAGGATACAACTAATATTTAATACATTTACTCAATAATTTAGTTTTTTGTATTTCTTGATTTTGCTTGCCTTATGGCATGTCATGTTTAATTTTACATATCATATTTCTGTTTACACAACAATATGAGCACTATGCACTTTTTGTTTGTCTATGGATTAGTGATGGACGGACTCGTACTGTAAAGGCTGCTTTACACGCTGCGACATCGCTAGCGATCTCGTTAGCGATGTAACACGCCAGATCACATACGATCTGCCGAGATCGCACATGTGACCGGCGCTACAAAAACGACCTATGTGCGATCTCAGCAGATCGTATGTGCGATCTGGTGTGTTACATCGCTAACGAGATCGCTAGCGATGTCGCAGCATGTAAAGCACCCTTAAAAGATAACTTTCAATCTAGATGCACATGCTGTCTACATCTAGATTGGTGTAAAAATAAATTAAAAAAAATGGCGTAGGGTCGTCCCAACAAGGACAAGGCATACAGCTGCAGGCTGCAGTCCCCAACTTTGCACGTTATCTTGGCTGTGTATCAAAATTAAAGGAACCGCATGCAGCTTTTAAAAATAAAAAATATTTAAATAAATAATTTTTTTAAAAAATGTTCTGCGGTCCTTTCCCCGCCCATTTTGATACCCAGTCATGATTAACCGACAGCTTGGAGCTGGTATTCTCAGGATGGGTCGGTCCATGGTTATTGTGCCCCCCCAGCCTAAAAAAAGCAGTCCGCAGCCATCCAGGACTGTCACATCCATTAGATGTGACAATCCCGACACTTTATCCAACTCTTTCCGAATGCCCTGGTGCGGTAGCAATTGGGGCAATAAGGGGTTAATAACAGCAGTCATTAACCTTCCCTCACACCTACGCATTACAGTACTTTGATCTGCCTCAGTAGGGCAGATCAAAGTGCACCTGGGCAGGACCGCAATGTCGTCTTTTGTGGATGATGTAGACGCGTCATCCAAACTGGCTGGGAAGAAGGACAGAGATCGCAGCAGAGAGCAGGCGTCGGATCGGAGAAAGGAAGTGCCGGGCTTGGACAGCAGCAACACTCATCAGACCAGACCGCCCCCCCCTCCCTCCAGTTATTAAAAAAATATTTTTTACATTATACAGAGGTCTCTGGGCTCTTATATACAGTATTGTGGAATGCTGCAAAAAAGGACTCAGTGATAGTGTCCACAGCTTATAGTCGCCAAATCTGGTGACAGGTTCCCTTTAAAAAAAATCAGAAGGAACACAAACTTACAAAAAATCACCAACATACTTGTGCTTCTAAGGGCGTGATATATTACTCCCAGTGTCCATGCCAGAAAGTCTACATAGGGATGACCACAAGGGATTTAAAGGTGGGAGTCCGTGAGCACATCAGGGACATTGAGAAAACAAAGACTCTGCATGAGACGGAACACCTAAAAACCCTACCAAAACATGACTGATGGATTAGTGAATTGCGCTCCTGGTAACCTAATAAATAAGACACCACACACTGCGTGACATGGATTAAAATTTTTGGCCACAGCAGCCCTTTATTTTATAAGAAAAACATCAACAAGAAAAAACAAGATTATCGGCCCAGAGATGTGGTTGTTATAAGTCCCAGCCCCATATCCCCCTCCGCCGTGTACACCTAGCTCAAGGGGGAATCTGGGTATACCCCTTGATCATTTTCCTTGTGTCCGCTGAGCTACTCCCCAGGGACCCATCTATTCCACTGTCCACTGAGCTCCTCCCCAGGGACCCATATTCCACTGTCCGCTGAGCTCTGGCCCAGGGACCCCATTAAAAACATAATTCTCCAACCAACAAAGAGGGGGTTTAAACAACCACATCCCGCCAAGACTCGCTCTTGTGACACCTTACAAGAGTGAGTTCCTCCACAACTTAATGGCTCGTTCTACTCCTTCTTGTATTCCCAACATCCATATATCAATGCCAATGTCATTAAGATGTACCTTATCATCTCTGCAAAAATGTTCCTTTGTATTTTCAAGCATCTGGTGACGTATGGCCACCCCTCCATTTTCCAACACAAATTTTGTTATTTTTTTATTAACCTTTATCCTTGTATTATTGATGCGAGCCACTGATCGCGCTGTTCTCCACATTTGTCTAGCTACTATATCCGACCAGACCACCACTGTTTCTGGGTAAGACCTCCATAAATTCAACATATCGAGCTTTATGTTCCTAACTAAATGTCTTGATGTTCTTATTGCTAAATCATTACCACCTAAATGGATAAGTAAGACGTCCGGGAGGCGGTAGAACTCCACATGATACTGGATTTCTTTTAACAGCTGATGCCACTGCATTCCCCTCTTTCCTATCCATGTCACCCGTGCCAAGGAACTGGGCAACCCCAACTGTTTGCCATTAGGCCTGACTGCTGCACGTAAGGCCCCCCAAAAAACAAATGAATGTCCCATGATCCAAACCAGGCATTGCTGTTCAGCTAAAAACAAAAACAAAAAACACAATTATCACACAATTATCTAAATGAAGACACAACTACTATAAGATTACCAAAATGTACACATATATATACATGTACGCCATTTATAATAAATGCAATCTAATGTAGCTCTTAAATCTGCTCGATTCCCATCTCCCGATTTTTTTAACTATGTCTGGCCCTAAGCCCCATCTAGCAGCTTCTGTTGCTGCTCCTATCCTAAATGAGTGTGAAGTGAATGCATTTGGAGACTCTCCCAATATTGTCAGGCATTTTTTAAGAACTGCTGTGAATTGAAATTGTGACAATGACTTACCCATCATGTACGTTACGGCTATCTGCCTTCACTCTGCTTTTCCAATTGTACCATAAATCTGACTTAAGCAAATTAATTATAAAGGCCATAGATCAGAGGTTAGAGGTGGTAACCTATTAAAGGCTATGTGCACACGTGTGCGTAATTCATGCAGTTACGCTGCGCTTTGTAGCGCAGCGTAACTGCATGCGTCCTGCGTCCCCTGCACAGTCTATGGAGATTGTGCAGGGGCCGTGTGCACATGGCGTTTTAGAGCGCAGCGCTTCGGCTGCTGCCGAAGCGCTGCGTTCTAAGAAGCGACATGTCACTTCTTCCGTGCGCTTTGCCGGCAGCCCCTGCTCTGTCTATGGGAGGAGCTGCAGGCAGAGCGCATGGAATCGGCTTTTTTTTTTTTCACTACGGACATTTCTGCAGCGATTTAAAGCGCACATGTGCTCTTCAGATCGCTGCAGAAATTTCTGCAGGGACAGTACGCAACGTGCGCACATAGCCATAGATCAGAGGTTAGAGGTGGTAACCTATTTAAGGCCCTTGCGCAACTTGAGTCACTGGATTTATAGATTGGACACAAGGACTCCTATTGGGCTCAATGAGAGCTTTGGCCCTTTAATTGGGTATTTTTATGTGGTGTGAGAATGGGACTGTTTATGTTAGAATTATTTTTTAATATTTTCTTTTATCCATAATTTAGAGATCTTTATATGCTAAAACCATACATGTGGTGGTCTGCAAATATAACGCAATGCTAGTCTCTCATATAGGCCCTTTGGAAAAATAATTGCTCACCCCTGATCCATGCTCTTTTATGATTTTATTGCTAATGTTAGAACATTTTTACATGTACCTTTTCCAAAATCTATAAAACAAATTGTGAATAAAATATAAAGTCACAGATGTAATCATACCAGATGTAGAAGAATCCGAAGGAAACACCTCACTGCAGATTAAAAAAAAAAGAAAAACACAACACATTACTACATGCATGTAAAACTTATCAACTACAATAAAAAAACTTTCACAGAACTGCTTTCACATACAGCACTCGTATTTTTGATGTTCTATGGGGCTATGCACATGTCTGATTTTTTTTCCTCATAACGAGTGGTCAGCATGGAAAAAAAAAATCGGTGACATGTCAGATTTTGATCCAAGTGTGGGATCAAAATAGGCAATGTAAGGCCTATTTCAGACATCAGTGATTCTGGTACGTATGTGCTAGTGTTTATACGTACCAGAATCATGGGCATACGCAGACCCATTATAATCAATTAGTCTACGCACACATCAGTGATTTCTCACTGACCGTGTCTCCGTGCGGTGTACACGCATGTCTGTGATTGCCGCAAGGAGACATGTCCGTTTTTCTGGCATCACTGATGTTCCACGGACCACACAGTGGTATGATCCGTGAAACACGTACCAGAAAAACATGGACATTGAAAATAAAAAACATTTTCAACTCACCTTCTCCAGCGACGCTGTGTTCAGCCTGTGCTTTCAGCTTTTTCCTGGCTGGCTCATTATGGTATGCATATTCATTTATGCAGCCAGAGACGGACCCAGAAGAAGCTGCAGAAACTAGAGACAGTGGCAGGCAGATGCTACAGAGCTGGAGACTTCAGCACCATGGACAGCAGCAACAGGACAGGTGAGTATATCTCCATGTGCAATCACGGATGACGGAGCACGGATCACGGATTGCACACGGACAACCCACGTTGAATGCATCACCGAACACCGAACATGGAGGGACATATGCATTTTTTACACGTCAGTGAAAAACATCCGTGATTTTCACTGACGTGTGAAACAGGCCTAAGTCTGTGTGTCCGTGGCAATAATCAGAACTGCATTTTGATGACATCTGACCGATTTTCGCGGTCTGGCAGAATGTAAAACATGGAGATTTTTTTCCTCTCCAACTCTGAGGAAAAACTGATGCAACCCTGTTCATACTCATTGGACTGGTTTTCTCGAGTGTGGAGAAAACAATGGCGTAAACCTCCCCTTTTTGTAAGTTGTGGGCGCTCAGTAACTCCTTTTACTGAAGTCTGTCTTCTTCCCTATAATTTGTGTAGGTTTCTAGAGCAATTATAACACGTTTTTCCTACCATGGTTAGTCATTTTTACATTTTAATTTAGTTTAGAAATGTACTGGACAATTATTGTAGGCATTATTTTATTACCGATATTTTCCTACTGCTCTATAGATATACTGTTACAGCAGGTCAGTTGCAGGAGTTCAATAACGGTCTTTATTAACATTCAATTACAGCATTATACACTTTAATGTTCTTATATATTTTTCAGTTCTCTTCCTTTCTTCTAATTTTTTTCTTCTTTTATTTTTCGTTTACTATATAAACACATCTGAATAAAATTTGGTTACACAACACAAGTGAAAACGCTACAAACACACAAAGAAGCCATGAAAAAAAAAGTGCCATTCATCCCAAACAGTGTATTCAGCTGAGGCACACGCATGCATCTGACAGAGTGAGGGAGAGGATTCAATATTCCTCTGTGTTTCCACCTCCTCTTCTAACTCCTCTAGTGAGAATGAACCCCCACCTAGACGCCCCCGGACTTCCGATGAGGAATGCCGACAGATAGTGATCCCCAATGGTCCTCACACCCTGGCAATTAGGAGTCTCTGATTCCCGGTTTTGTGGCTTCATCAGGAATCCAATTTGATACTGCAGGCCTCATAGAAAGAGACTATTTTAGCTCGTTCACCACTCAAGCCCGTTTCCACCAGTTTATAACCTTTTACATGCTTCACAGGAAAAAAAAAAAAAAGCAATATGGAAGGAAAAAATGAATCTAACTTTTTCCCACAAAAATGTTACTATAGCACCAAAATTTTGCACTTTCACAAGGGTAACAGGAGAAAATGCAATGTTCAGTTTGTTGTTCAATTTCTCCTAAATAAACCAATACCTAATATGTGATGGAAAACTACTGTTATGGCACATGGCAGGGCTTGGAAGGGAATGAGTGCCATTTGACTTCTTGAATGCAAAACTGACTGGAATAATTATCAGACGCCATGTCATGCTTGGAGAGTCGCGTATTTGCCTAAGCAATGGAAACCGCCCACAAATTACTCTAATGGACACACCAATTCTTGGGCGATTGCGGGCTGCTATTTTTATCCTGAGGGGGCCCAATAACCATGGAACTCCCCTGCCTGAGAATACTAGCCACTTTATCTTGGCTGGGTATCAAAATTGGGGAAATGTCACAACGATTTTTTAATGTATATATTTAAATAATTAAAAAACGCATGGTGTTCCTCATATTATCATATACTGCCAAGATAAACGCACACAGCTGGGTGCTGCAGCATGTGCTTTATTTATATTATATTATATTAAAGCATCTGCTTTATTTGTGCCGGGTACCAAAATACGAGGGACCATACATAATTTTTTTTTAAATTATTTACTTATTTTTAGTCCACGCTAGGGACCCAGACAGCTAGTGTGATGGCAACCAATCACAGACGCTGGCACAGAGGGTGGGTGGGGGTAGCAAGACTGCAACAAATCACCAACACTGTTACAGAGAGTGGGCGGGGAAATAGTGCATATTCATGAACTTTAATGATCGGACCGGACGCAGTGTGACAGCAATGGGGAAACTCACTAAGCATAATTCTACTGCTTTAATGACTACAAGTCATTTTTTTTCCACTGCGCCTCCCATAATGCCAGTAGTTAAGATGGCTACAGCATTACTGTGATTGGGAAGCAATCATCGCATGTGTAGAGGCTGAAAATCAGGCAACAAATATGTGGTGAGGAGACTCGAAAATCACGAGGCAAGGAGAAAAATACAAAAATAATCAATATGGTGTAAGATTACCCAAAATTTATGATAGAAATAGCAGGGCAATACTGATATGTGGGTGCCAAAAACAAAGTAAAATATAACTTTTATTAATGAATAACAATAAAAAACACACTGACAGACAAACAAATAAGCTGTAATGAAACAGGCAGAGTCCCAAAAAGAATTCACATAGGAGAAAGATCCAATGGGAAAAAAAAAAAAATCCAATTAAATACTTAAAATGTCCATCTAGGATATAGGAGGGGGGGGACAGTCGTATCTTTATCACAACCATAGGGATGATATGAACAAAAAGCAGTAAGAGAAAAAGGTCACCATAAAATAGAGGGGGAGTTCAAATATTATTACCACACCATACTCTCCTTGGTGGCAACCCTTTGACTTCAGTCATCAAAGCTCCTGGACCTCCCGACACAATTTGTTACACTCATCAGGGGAGAGACAGTAGCCAGTAGAGCAGTTAGATCTAAGGCTGGTTTCACACTACGTCTTTTTAACATCCGTTGAAAACGTTTTTTTAACGGAAGTACGGATCCTGCTTTTACAGCAAATAACGTATGCAAACGCATATGTTATTTTGCAGGATCCTGCACTGGATGTTTAGGGGCGGGCATTGGAGTCATGTGATCGGGAGTGAGGGTAACTAGACTGGGAGGAGGCTTCTGACAGCTGCAGACGCTGGTAAGCAAGGTAAACATCGGCCTTGGATACCCGATATTTATCTTGGTTACGAGGAGGGAGAGAGGGAGAGAGAGAGAGAGAGAGAGAGAGAGAGAGAGAGACACACTCTGGTTCTGGGCATGCTCAGTCCAAAAGCAGGATCCTGTCTATCAGCATGCAGCGTTCACCTGCGTTTGCGTGCGTTATAGTCAGGATCCAGCAATTTGCAGTATTTGGACGGAGCTCAAAAACGCTACATGTTGCGTTTTTGAAACATGTTAAAATAACGCAAAAGGACGGATCCTGCGTCTAACGGACGCAAACGCACGCAAACGCAGGTGGACGCGAGTCCATTGAAAATGCATTGACATGAAAACGGATTTGCACAGGATCCGTACTTCCGTTAAAAAAACGTTTTCAACGGATGTTAAAAAGACGTAGTGTGAAACCAGCCTTACTCATGAATAATGCTGGGCAAATACAGAAACATCCGGGCGGTGTATTTTATTAACCATAGGATACATTCTATGTGTGTAGCTCTTCATTTGACCTTCTCACTCATACATGGTTCCTGCCTACAGACTGCCTTTATCCAGGCTTTGAGTGGGATGGGTTGTTTAGGCTATACTCATGAACGTGTTTTTCTCTGCTATGTGTGCTTTGAATTAAGCTATATCTCCCCCTGAATTCTTTTGGGAGGTTTATGACTGCATAATAACAGTTTATTGATTAATAACTGTAATTGGTCCCCCCACCCCCCGGTTATTTCTCTTATGAGAATTCACTTTGGGACACTGCCTGTTTCATTACAGCTTAGGCTAGGTTCACATTTCCGTTGTTTTGCATCAGTCACATGCATTGCTTGACGCATGTGACTGATGCGTTGTACAATGGATGACAAGAATTGAATTGTCGGACTCTGTTGTAAAAGAGAGAACGATCAGCTGATCGTTCACAATAGCCAGCCACCGACTTTTGAGAGCGAATAGATGATCTCCCGGCGGCCGGCTAATGAGAGCGATCAGATGATTGCTCACAGCAGCCGGCCGCCAGGTGATCAGCTGATCGCTCACAGCAGCCGGCCGCTGGGTGATCAGCTGATAGCTCACAGAAGCCGGCCGCCGGGTGATCAGCTGATCGTTTGGCCGCTGAGTATGGTTCCGGGGGGTGGAGTGCGGGGTGGGTGGAGCCGAGCAGGGCCATGGCGTTGAGGACGTCAGTGTCGGGGACTGCATGGCTGGGGACAGGTGAGAGTGTGTGTGTGTGTGTGTGTGTGTGTGTCTGTGTACATGCGGAGTGCGTGAGGGGGCAGAGCTGAGCGGGGAAGTGTCGGGCTCCCTGCACACGTAGCCAGGGTAAATATCGGGTAACTAAGCTAAGCACTTTGCTTGGTTACCCGATATTTACCTTGGTTACCAGCGTACACCGCTTAGCGCTGGCTCCCTGCACACGTAGCCAGGGTAAATATCGGGTAACTGAGCAAAGCGCTTTGCTTAGTAACCCGACGTGTACCCCGGTTATGTGTGCAGGGAGCCAGAGAGAGCATGCGCAGCGAAAGCCTACGGATTGCACTGCTCAAAAAACTTTACAGGCTGCATTCCTGCCGCCCGACGGTCAGTCGTTCCATGACTGATCAGTCGGGCGGAGGATGCAACGCAGTGTCATCAGTCACAATCCACCGCTAATACAAGTCTATGGGAACAACGGAATCCGCCAAACGGATTCTGTTGTTTACCAGAGCCGCGGATTGTGACTGATACAAATTGACGGAAATGTGAACCTAGCCTTATTTGTTTGTCTGTCAGTGTGCTTTTTATTGTTAGTCATTAATAAAAGTTATATTTTACTTTTTGGCAGACACATATCAGTATTGCCTTGCTAAGGACCAAAATACTCAACGAGTAACGAATAACGTGAACACTGTACTATTCGTGCGAGTAACAAAAATCACGAGGCAGGGACCGAATGACTCGAGTAACGAATAACGTGAATACTGTACTATTTGTGCAAGTAACAAAAATCCCTCATCACTAATTATAACTAATGTACTCAATGAGTTTATTCGAGAATTTTAGATCTAACAGCATGATCTATTTAGTTTCTATCTTTAGAAAAGATTTTTTTTAATGTCTCCTCCACAGATATAAACATTTAGGGTAAGTTCACACAGTGCGTTTTTCGCTGCGTTTTTGCGCAGTTTTCGGGTGCGTTTTTGCTCAGAAAACTGCATGACTTTGCTTCCCCAGCAAAGTCTATGAGTTTTCATTTTTGCTGTCTGCACACAGCGTTTTTTTTCAGCTGCGTTTTTGTGGTGCCACAAAAACGCAGCATGTTAATTATTCTCGCGTTTTTCACTGCGCTTTTCATCCATTGAGTGCAATGGGATGTTGAAAGACGCAATGAGAAACGCAAATAGCTGCGTTTTGGTGCGTTTCCAAGACCAAAAACGCAGCTATAAACGCAGGAGGTGGGTAGTAAAGTGACATGTACAGGAAGAGGATTCCTTCTGTCAGTAAACACAGAAGCGTGAATCCTCCCGGTACCGTCATCGTCGCGTCCACCTCCAGTCCTGTGCATGTATGCTGCCGTGCGGCGCCATGTCTGGGCGGGAGGTGGAAGCGGCTGCGAAAACAAAAGTAAACAGTAGAAAAAAAAAAAAAAAGTTATACTCACCTGCTTGCAGCCTCCCGGTGCCATGCCCGCTCCCATCTCCTCTCACGGTATCACCGCTCCGGCTGTGTGCAGACAGCCGGGACATCTCCGATAGATGCAGGACCTGGCGATGGATCACCTGATGCAGTCACCTGACGCATCAGGTAATCGTAAGTATCGCGGTGACGCGGGCGCCCAGCCGGTTTAAGCTATCAGCGGATGCGTCAGGAGACTTCATCCCTGATTACCGGCAGCTGCTGCAGCGATCGGACAGGATCAGACTCCCGCCCCATCGCTCCAGGAGCTGCCGGTAATCAGCACATAAGTGAGTATTTTTTTTTTTTTTTTTTTGCACCGATGCATCTGCTGATTGCATAAACGGCTTTTATACAATCAGCTGCTGTGTGATGTGCTTCAGCCCGTAGAACCTGACACATCATCTGATCGCTTTGCCTTCCAGCAAACCGATCAGATGATATTGGATCCGGATTGGACGGCGCGAGACCCTTGACCCAGGATTACTGCGGAGGGGGGTTCATTATTTCAATAAAGATGGAGTCACTAATTGTGTTGTGTTTTATTTCTAATAAAAATATTTTTCTGTGTGTTGTGTTTTTTTTTTATCTTTACTAGAAATTCATGGTGGCCATGTCTAATATTGGCATGACACCATGAATTTCGGGCTTAGGGCCAGCTATACAGCTAGCCCTAACCCCATTATTACCCAGCGAGCCACCCGGCATCAGGGCAGCTGGAAGAGTTGGATACAGCGCCAGAAGATGGCGCTTCTATGAAAGCGCCATTTTATGGGGTGGCTGCGGGACTGCAATTCACAGCGGGGGTGCCCAGAAAGCATGGGCACCCTGCACTGTGGATTCCAATCCCCAGCTGCCTAGTTGTACCCGGCTGGACTCAAAAATTGGGCGAAGCTCACGTCATTTTTTTTTTAAAATTATTTCATGAAATTCATGAAATAATTAAAAAAAAAAGGGTTTCCCTATATTTTTGGTTCCCAGCCGGGTACAAATAGGCAGCTGGGGGTTGGGGGCAGCCCGTACCTGCCTGCTGTACCCGGCTAGCATACAAAAATATGGCGAAGCCCACGTTATTTTTTTTGTTTGGGGGGGGGGGGGAGAAATCCTGCATACAGTCCTGGAAGGAGGATGCTGAGCCTTGTAGTTCGACAGCTGCTGTCTGCTCTCCTGCATACACTATTGGATGGAGGATGCTGAGCCTTGTAGTTCGACAGCTGCTGTCTGCTCTCCTGCATACACTATTGGATGGAGGATGCTGAGCCTTGTAGGTCTGCTCCCCCTGACTCTCCCTCAAGCATACAGTCCTGGATGGAGCATGCTGAGCCTTGTAGTTCTGCAGCTGCTGTCTGCTCTCCTGCATACACTATTGGATGGAGCATGATGAGCCTTGTAGTTCTGCAGCTGTCTGCTCTTCTGCATACACTAGTGGAGAATGAAGAACACATTGAAGAAGGAAATGACATCAGACCTTTTTTTTTTGTTCACTGATAAAAAACGCATAAAGACGCAGTGAGCAAAAACGCAGCAAAACGCAGCAAAAAAACGCACCAAATCGCGGCAAAACACGTGCGTTTTTTGCCGCGTTTTTTTGCCGCGGGTGCGTTTTTGCCGCAAAAAACGCACAAAAACGCAGCGTCAAAAAAACGCAGTGTGTGAACCTAGCCTTATGTCGTCTGTTCCTCCAATATGGAAACTTTTGAGATTACAATGATGGAAGTCATGAAAATGTAGTGGAATTGGATGTCATTTATCACTGCTTTTATATTTTTAACATGTTCAAGGGCACAGACTTTTAGCTATTGAGTCGTTATGCCTGCATATGCAAGGTTGCAGGGACAGGTTGCTAAGTAGATGACTGACGTGGCATTGCAAGTAAGATTATGCACAATTCTATATCTCTTCAAACCTTTTGAGTCAGAAAAAGAGAATGTTCTGACCATGTATAAGGTGGGCCATAAGTATGGATGGATACACTCTGATAAAAAAAAATAAAGTTGAATTAAAAATGGCTGCTTTGCAGATGGCCACCATGGGCATGACCCGGCCTCAAATGTTTTGCCCCTCCCATGTACTAATAAGCCACAAACGGTAAGGTGATATCATCAGGGTGTATCCATACTTATGGCCCACCCTTTATTTACATTTACATTCAGAACAATTACTGCATGCCAGCGGCTGGCTGCCAGATTTTGGCCTGGGGGGAAAGTACACAGGAGTGGCCCATGAATAGCAACCCATTCTTAATAGGAATCTGTCATTAGGTTTTACTGATATATAAAGTACAGCCACCGCCTTTAAGACTTCTTTTACAGTAATCTAGTAAGCTGCATGTATTTCCCCAAGCCCCTCTGCATAGTACAGAAAAAGAGCTTTTATTATACCCACCGCCATTGCGGTCCGGTCCGATGGGCATCTCTGGTCTTGATCCAGTGCAGCTTCTTCTTACAATCGCCATCGCCATTAGGCTGAGGAAAGTATTGCAGTGTGCATGTGGCGGCTTTTTTTCTGGGTAATCAGCACTCTTTAGCCTTACCCAGCCCTTGCCACATCAAAGAGAAGTATGCCTGTGCAGGAGCGAGGTCGGGAAACACATGTGGATGACGTAGGACACATCCGCTACACAACGCAGGGAAAGGCAATGGCTATTGTAGGAAGAAAAAAGGCTCCAGATCAAGACCAAAGGTCCCCATCGGACTTGGTCGCCAGCTGTGGATATAAAAAAAAAAAATCCCTTATTTGTGCTATGCTTGGGGTCATACACGCAGCTTACTATAATGCTGTAAAAGCGGATTTAAAGGTAGTGGCCGTACTTTATATTAGGAAAAACCTTGTGACAGGTTTATGTTCAGCTGCTTCATAGGCTGTATTCACTCAGCCATATTGTCTGTGAGTACGGCCTGTGGAAAAAACTGACAGCACTTGGACCGGTTCCTATGAGCTCTTGCACTTCTCAGGTGTCATACATGGGTACGTATTACAATCTTTAAGCCAGATATACGCTTTCAAATATGCAGTAAAGCAATGTACACTGTGCTTTTCTACACTCCTCAAAAAAACATATCCTGAGTAACAGTGGTCACACATAAGCATATGTAGCACCCCATGGGGCAGGCGGATTAACCTACTCATCGCCGGGCCGTCGACTGGGACGGTCACGGGCGGCCTAGCCCGCTTCCGTTGCCCCGTGGTGTACAGAAGATGGCAGGGAAAGATGATGGGTGTACTTGTGAGGTGGTTGTCGTGACGCCACCTGGGGTATGCGGCCAGGGAATGGGCCACCGCTGCTGTCACTGTCCTCTGGAGCAGATGGTAGTAGCAGCCAGGGATGGGATTGCTCTCCAAAGGTAGAACGGGCCCCAGGGAGGATGATGAGGGGACTAGTAATGGCAGCAGGGAGCAGCAGTACGGTTAATAAGGAGTCAGAGTCTATAGCTGTGGTTCCACGTTGTTTACTCACTTTTGTACAATGCCGCTCACTCAGATAATATCGGTCATGTGCTATGATGGGCTCAGTCTAACCTGAATCCCTTTAGAGATTAGTCCGGTTTGGTGTTTGGTTGGTTTCTCCTTGTAACTGCTGTCTGTGGATCCCCTGGCTTGAAGCTACGAGGGGACCCTGGGTTTCACAAGATGCACTCTTGTCCCTATCTGCAGGTGCCGCAGTTCCGATGTGGGGTCCGGCTTGAAGCGAGGCCCCGGATCCTATATGGCACTGTGCTGTCGGGTGCTGTGTGGGCAAGGAAGCTTGAAACTTTCCCCGACCGGACAGATTCTGGAAATCCAACGTGAAGTATGATATTCCCTAGGGTCCTGCCGCCCTGTGTGGCACTGACTCCGTGGGGAGCAGGTTCACTCTCCCCATGGCAACCGTGTGAGCTCTCTCCTCCTTCCCACCGGAGCACCTGTAAGATGCGACTGCTCCCTTCCTCTCCTGCTGGAGAACTCTCTAACTGTTGTGTAGAGTTGAGCGATGTTCGATTCAAACGGTTCGCCAATTTCAAATTCAAATGATTTGGGGCGGTGTTCGACGAACTCAAACGATTTGCTTCAAATTCGGCAGTTCGAGTTACATTCGATAATGGTTCGATCACCATAAAGCGTAGCTAGTTACTAGCTGGCTTTTCACTGTATTACTGTGAGTCACTGTGAATCATGATATTATCAAAATTCAGCGTATAGTGTGCGGGGGGGGGCAGGGTTTAGATCAGTGCTGCTGCTGAGTGCTGAAAGAAAGGTGATCACCATTTTTTTTTTCCTAACCGTGCGTACAGTGGGGCGGGCCAGGCTGTCAGCCAATCACAGACACACACACAGCAAAGAGGATTTTTGCCAAACAAGCAAGGGCATGCGTCATTGGCTGTGCATGTCACATATCTTTGCCCTATAAGACCTGGTCATTTTCCCCGTCACCACCATTATCTCTCTGCTGCGGGTGGGTGTCAGTCACCGCTCCCGCTGCTGCTGTGTGCGCTATAGACATACAGTGCAATCTACGCATCGCTTAAGGGATTAGGGACTACTTGTAATTTCAGTCCTTTTCAGGGCTACATTACAGCCGTTCATAACAATTTTTGCTAGGCAGGTTTGTGCCAGCGCTGTGCAGGGGTTTATATCACAGCGTCTGGCTAAATCAGCTCAGGCAATTCCTTGGGGCATTGTTTCATTGGCAGGGATAGAAATTGAGGCTTCCTCTGCTGACAAGCTAGCTACAGCACCTGTGCATTCTACACACCTCTCCATTTTTGCTTTGCAATTTTAATTGCAAAAATTGCTGCCACTTTTAGGGGCATACTAAAATTGTCTGGGATACTAACTTAGGGTTCCTCTGCTGTCAAGCAAGGTACACCAACTGTGCATTCTACACACCTGTCCATTTTTGCTACGCAATTTTAATTTCAAAAAGTGCTGACACTTTAAGGGGCATAGTTTCATTGTCTGTGATATTCAGTGTTGGTTCTTCAGCTGTCAATAAAGCTAGACCAACTCTGTATTGTACACCACCTCTCCATTTCTGCAACGCAATTTTTAACTGCAGGTAGTCCATCAATCTGTGACGAAGGTACAGGCGTGGATATAATGTTGCCTTCATCCAAAAGGTGGTTCTCTCAATGTCTGAGAGAGCTCAACACCAGCAGCTGTTTCCACTTCAAAAACAACTGATGACCTGCCAATGACACTGCTTGTTGCGGGTAAAGGGGTGGAAGGTCAGCGTCAAAAAGCATATGTGACTGCTGTCCCCACAGTCCCAGAGGATGAAGAGCACACAGATGCCATTGATGGGGCAGACGGTGGTTGCACCGCCCCGCTAGGCCGCATTGTAGCATAGTGACCCTTCCACATAGACTTATGCTTCATTTAAAGTAGTGTATAGGGTGGGCTCCCCAGTATACAGCAAAACCACGCAACAGGAAAAGGACTCTAGGCAGTTGGGTTGATAAATGATTGTTTAACTCTCCCAAAACAAACAATAAGGACCATGCATAAAACTGAAAGAATAGAACAATCTATTCACAAGTCCAAAAGCCTACACCCCTATGCTGCAACACTCGTAATGGCAATTTATAGCCCCTTCTCACCAACCTTTGCCTAACCAAGGGACTGTCTAAACTGTTGCCGCCTACCTGGTAATCCCTCTGCGTAGCAGTAGTAATTGTGTGTGTGTGTGTGTGTGTGAACACGACTTACCAGTGGCGCATCACAAGAGCTTACAACTTATCTACCTAAACATAGACAAAACCCATTAACCCCCCTGAATACCCTTGTTAGCTGAAGCCTCACAGATAAGGCAGATGATAACAGTGGTGAGTCAAACCACACAGCTCAGCAACACAGTCCTGGAAATCTTGTAAAGCAACAGTCAGTGCAAACATGTGTTGCTGTCCCTCTAGAATTTTAACTGTAACTGACAAATTGACAGAGCAGAAGCAGCAAATCTTATTGTCTATATAGTCTGCCTAAGCAGAACAGATGTGTTTTGTTAACAAAAGTGTTGCGTGCACGCATTACTGTCTGGGCCCAGCCTACCGTACCCGGGTACTGTGGTGTCCAGTTGCCATAAATACAGAGTTTACAATCCTTTCACGGTAAACAGTATAGACAGCACCGGAAGAATGTCGGTCTCCGGCACAGGATGCTGCTCACATGCATTACGGTCCTCCTCACCAAACTCCAACACGAGTCTCCTCACAATCCACCATAGTGTTTCCGCGGTGGCTACTTGCTGTAACGCACACCTTTAGCGTTTTCTTAAGTTCACAGACAACACCTAGTCCGGTCTCCAAGTCCACAGCCGAAGACCGTTTTGCTATTGCTATAGTGACCAAACAGTCAAAGGCAGATGCAAAAAAACAGCCGCCCCTTGTGGGTAGTCTGCAACAATGCATACAATGAACGGCAAATAAGCATGTTGCATTCACAGTGGATAAAGCTCATCAATACACCCTCACACTATCACTTCATATCCATGTGACAGTTCATGGACGAAGTACTCAAAGTAGTGAGTTTTTGGCCTCTACTTAGAGATTGGTGACAAATCTTACAGATGACGTGACTTGGGTGATCTTTTGCGATGTAAAAAAAGCACCAGGCTAGGCAAGGCTTACAGCCCATGCGACCTGCAGAGCCACCATGACTTCTGCTCAGAGGCAGAGTTATGGCTGAGAATTCAGTTGTTGACGTGCTTCCAGTACTTTGTCTCTGTCCAGGAAGACGCAACCTAACCTCGTCGTCAGTAGCATCCTCCTCCAACTCCTCTGCTGACCTCATCGACTGGCTGACTGTGGTTTGACAGTAAGTGGGGTCTCCAACCTCATTATCACCCTGTGTGTTTTCATTCCCCTCGTCCAGACTCCTCCGAGCCAACCTCTTCCTGCCCTGACCGAATAGTAAAGTTGACGTTCCAATCAGGTATCGGAGTCTCATCAGCATGTTCTCCATTGTCTCCACCAGGAGGATTTATAGTTTGGGAATGAGGGTGTACATTATGCTCAGAACCTTCTTCATCGGGGCCTGGATCCGACTCACAAAGCTTCTGGGCATCAGTGCAGATCATTTCCTTGTCTGGACTCACTGCAGCTTTGGAGCAGACCTCTGATTCCCAGGCTATAGTGTGACTGGACAGCTCTGCAGACTCAACCATCTCTGTCACCCCATACTCAGCAGGGCTGGTGGAAACTTGAGAGCTGTTAGGAAGCAAGTGCGATTGGGTTGACACCACAGAGGAATGGAGTATTTTGGATATTGAAGTTGAGGTGGAGAGGCCACTTGATGGAGCACTTGAGATCCATTGAAGCACCTGCTCTTTTGGTGCCTCATCTACATTTGGTAGCGATGGTCGTGTCCGTAAGAAAGGGATCATATCAGATTATCCATGGGAAGAAATACACCTCTTATTTTGGCTGGTAGTTGGTATTACGAATCGGTACCGCCGTTGACGCAAGCAGCCTGCTGCGGTTCCAGTTGCGCCCAAGCGTCAGCTGCCATTTTTGGCCATGCCTTTGGTCGTCCAGCTGGCTGCTTCCTCCTCCACGTCTAAGTGTGGAGAGACGGCTAGTGCGGATGCGTGTGCCGATTTACCCCAGACACAGCCTAAGTCCAGTGTTTCGCCTAGTGAGCATGCTTAGCATGACTGTGCCATTCCTGAGCCTAAGTCCTCAGTTCGTGCTACAGAGCATGCTCCCACACTTAATGAGAAAAGCCTCTTTGCACAGGTACTTGGACTCCGTGCCGTGTCTAAGTCCTGTGTTGTGTCTACAGAGCATGCAGAAGCTGATAGTCTGTTTTCTGAGACTGTTGTTCAGGCTCCTGAGCATGCTCAGGCACTTAGTGCATCAGAGGCTAGGTACATTAAGGAACTCACTGGCCATGTCCATGAGGTGGCAGTCCATGCTAGTCCAGAGGACATCAGGTGTCCTGATGATGTGGCCACTCCGGACTGGCTCGCAGAGGCCCGCCCCTATGATTTTGCACCTCATCATTGTTCGTCAGACGATGACTGGTGAGGTGTTTGGGGCGTGGCTGACATGAAGTCATCATTGAAGTGGCGGTTCCGGATAAGCTGCTGGTTATGTCACTGATGACGTGGCACTCTGCTATTGGCTCCTGGAGGTGCCTTGTGGTCCACCCTGCGTTGGGGCGGACCCAGGTTATAAAAGGAGCTGTAGACAACAAGGAGGTGCGCATTCTTCTATTATGCTGAGACAGAGCACACGTCCATGTGTTGAACCCATTGCGGCTTTAGGCCAGAGGTAGGCAGGGATAGGGCGTCGGTGCAGGACGCCACCACACTTGGTAACGCAGAACGGTTACGACCAGCTCCTGTCCTACCAATCCTGCTAGTGCAGCTCAGTGGCATTAACTGGGCTGCTGCTGCGCCTGCTGTCCAGAGGTGTGCCCCCTACGCACACAGACAACGTACCCAATAGCCCCTGTGTTGTTAACAGGGAGTTCCTGGGCTGGGTGTGTGGACCCTGTGACGCTAACAGGGTTCACAGTCTCCAGAACCGAGTGTCGTCTAACTCAGTTCAGGCTACTATTAGTTTGAGAGCCACCCAGCTCTGTATCCTCCGCCTAACCTTCGGGTTGCCAGCATCTCCTCCATCTGGGAGCACGGTGGACCCCGACTGGCAATTGGGATATATACCACCTTATCCAAATCTGTTAGTCCCCCCGTAACAGATGGTGTTTCTTCAGAAGATGTTACTGTTGCTTAACCACCAAACCCACGGACACAAACTTTTTTCCCCTTTCCAACACACGTGTTCCCCTTTCCACCAGCATCTGTCCTTTTTCCACCTTTTTGACCAAATTTGCAACTCTGCAGGGACACCCTACTCAACGCCGTCTCAGCACAGCAGCCAGCCCTCGGTCCCTTAGATGTGGACAAGTAAAATACCATTTCCTCTTAGCCATGACAAAGCGTTGAGATTCACTCTGTGCAGCACTGGTGTTTAATGTAAAAGCAGATCAAAGATTGAGTACCAGCTTCTGCGGATACTCCTGCATACGTGCGTCCCTTTCTATGGAAGGGCTTATTTCGCCAAATTTTGTCTTGTACCGGGGATCTAACAGTGTGGCAACCAGTAGTCAGCATTACTTCGAATTGTGACAATCCGAGGGTCATCTTGTAGTGTAATGTAGTGAAACCGGGACTGACCTCCTCAGGAGGTAATGGCAGATACTATAACAGCTTTTAAAAAAGGGCTGGATGATTTCCTCAGTACACACAACATTGTTGGTTATAAGTGACTTAATGTAACTTAAATGTAGAATTGGTGGAGGAAGGTTAAAGAAGTTGTCCAGTTACCAAAACTGATTTTTTTTTTTCTGATAAATCTTGCTAATATGTGCCCCTCAACACATCTATTATGTTTTTTCCGCAAAATTACCTTTTATTGTGCACTAGCAGCACATGCTCCTTGCTGGCTCCAGCTCTGATGGGGTTAATCTCTCCTCTGACTTCCTGGGTTCAGTTACTACAATTTCCATAATCCTTTGCAGTAACTAGCAATCTATCTCCCAACCCTCTCTGACTGTTCCCTCCCCTCAGATCTCCACCACAACAGTTCCCTCCCCTCCTTCCTGTGTGCACTGCCTAATCATGGTAATAGAGCTTTTATCATTTGGTCTTTCTGATCTATTTCATAGTATCTATTTCAGGATATATTTATAAGCTATATATATATATAGAGAGAGAGAGAGAGAGAGAGAGAGAGAGAGAGAGAGAGAGAGAGTTATCTAACTCCACACATGTTTCTCTATGGCTATATATGCTTGTGTATATGTGTGTTTATATATAATGTATATACACACACACAAATATAGACAGTACATGTGTGTGTAGCTATATCTTTCTACATATACTTGTATGCGTGCTTATAATATTATATATGTGTGTGTTTTTTACATGATGGGTTGTGTCAGCCAGAAGATGCACCTGTCCTGGAAGAATATTTTAGTAGCCCCTCATACTACATAATTCCTCCTGTTTTGGAGGTATAAGTGGCCCCCTCACCTTTTGTACCCCTGTGCGTGGAATGTGATCCCTGATATACACACAAGAATTTTTTTTCCTTATACATACTCAAGGAACACGTATACAGTCTCAAGGAACACAATACTTTTTCCGGTGTGTGGCCATGAAAATCTCAGTGGCGAACATGGCCGTGTATCAGATCCCTACGATCACATAATGATGTATTATACTAAGGATACACCATCAATATAACAATATTGCTCTAAACATTTATTGTTACAGAATCTAATCTCCAATCCTCTAATGATTGCAGGGATTATCACAACTTGAGCCACTCTGGGACTTGTTGTGCAGTTGAGAGTGGAGAAAGTGTGTCCCATGCATCACAAGTAACAGTGTGGATTTCGGCTAAGTTCACACACTGCGTCGTTTTATTTAAGCGGCGTTTTTGTGAGTTTTTTTGCGTCAAAAAACGCACAAAAAAGCATCCGTGGCAAACAACAGACGCGTTTTTATCGTGTTTTGGTGCGTTTTTTGCTCTCTGTGTTTTTATGCTTTTTTTATCAGAGAAAGATTGTTGAAAGAAAAAAAAAATAAAAAAGGTCTGAAGTAATTTCCTTCTTCAATATGTTCTTCATTCTCCACTGGTGTATGCAGGAGAGCATATAGCTGCAGAACTACAGGGCTCAGCATGCTCTATCCAGGACTGTATGCTGGAGGGAGAGGCAGGGGGAGCAGAACTACAAGGCTCAGCATCCTCCATTCACTAGTGTATGCAGGAGAGCAGACAGTAGCTGCAGAACTACAAGGCTCAGCATCCTCCATCCAATAGTGTATGCAGGAGAGCAGACAGCAGCTGCAGAACTACAAGGCTCAGCATCCTCCATCCAATAGTGTATGCAGGAGATCAGACAGCAGCTGCAGAACTACAAGGCTCAGCATCCTCCATTCACTAGTGTATGCAGGAGAGCAGACAGCAGCTGCAGAACTACAAGGCTCAGCATCCTCCATTCACTAGTGTATGCAGGAGAGAAGACAGCAGCTGCAGAACTACAAGGCTCAGCATACTCCATCCCGGACTGTATGCAGTTTTTTGCCAAAAAAGAAAAAAAAAATGACATGGGCTTCGCCATATTTTTGTATGCTAGCCGGGTACAGCAGGCAGGTACGGGCTGCCCCCAACCCCCAGCTGCCTATTTGTACCCGGCTGGGAACCAAAAATATAGAGAAGCCCTTTTTTTTTTTATTTCATGAAATAATTAAAAAAAAAAATGACGTGAGCTTCGCCTAATTTTTGTGTCCAGCCGGGCACAACTAGGCAGCTGGGGATTGGAATCCACAGTGCAGGGTGCCCAAGCTTTCTGGGCACCCCCAATGCGAATTGCAGTCCGCAGCCACCCCAGAAAATGGCGCTTTCATAGAAGCGCCATCTTCTGGCGCTGTATCCAACTCTTCCAGCTGCCCTGATGCCGGGTGGCTAGCTGGGTAATAATGGAGTTAGGGCTAGCTGTATATTATCAGCTAGCCCTAAGCCCGAAATTCATGGTGTCACGCCAATATTAGACATGGCCACCATGAATTTCTAGTAATGATAAAAAAAAAAAAAAACAACACACAGAAAAATATTTTTATTAGAAATAAAACACAACACAATTAGAGACTCCATCTTTATTGAAATAAAGCACCCCACTCCGCAGTAATCCGGGGTAAGGGTCCCGCGCCGTCCAATCCGGATCCAATATCATCTGATCGTTTTGCTGGAAGGCAAAGCGATCAGATGATGTGTCAGGTTAAACTACGTGAATCACATGACACATCAGCTGATTGTATAATCTGCTTTTATACAATCAGCTGATGCATCAGTTGAAAAAAAAAATAAATAAATACATACTCACTTATGTGCTGATTACTGGCAGCTCCTGGAGCGATCGATTGGACAGGAGAATGATCCTGTCCCATCGCTGCAGGAGCTGACGGTAATCAGCTGATGAAGTCCCCTGACGGCAGGAGCAGCTGATAGCCGGACGGGCGCGAAAAAGCCGGCAACACCGCGAGAATCGATGAGCTGATGCGTCAGGTGACTGCATCAGGTGATCCACCGCCAGGTCCTGCAAGCTTCGTACGTGCCCCGGTGAGACTGCACACAGCCAGAGCGGCGGTACCGAGACAGGGGCTGGGAGCGGATATGGCACCGTGACCCTGCAGACAGGTGAGTATGACATTCTTTTTTTCTACTGTTCACTTTGGTTTTCGCCGCTGCCTCCACCTCCCGCCCAGACATGGCGCCGCACGGAGCTGACATGGCACCGGGCGGGTTGTGGACGCAGCGGTGACGGTACCGGGAGGATTCATGCTTCTGTGTTTAACAACAGAAGGAATCCTCTTCCTGTACACGTCACTGTAGTACCCACCACTTGCGTTTATAGCTGTGTTTTTAGTCATAGAAATGCAGCTATATGCGTTTTTCATTGCGTTGTTGAACATCTCATTGAACTCAATGGGTGAAAAACGCAGTGAAAAACGCAGAAATAATTGACATGCTGCATTTTTGCGGTCAACACAAAAACGCAGCTACAAAAAAAACGCTGTCTGCGGACAGCACTTATGAAAACCCATAGACATTGCTGGGGAAGCAATGTCACTGCGTTTTCAGCACAAAAATGTTGTAAAAAACGCCGCAAAAAACGAAGCAAAAACGACTAGTGCGCACAAGGGCATAGACTTTACTCGGGAAACAAAGTCATGCAGTTTTCTGAGTTAAAACGCACCAGAAAAACGCGCAAGAACGCCACGAAAAACGCACTGTGTGAGCTTACCCTTAGTTGGTGACATGCAGCATCGCAGGTGACAGAGCAGAGCAAGTTGGTGACATGCTCTGCTCTGACACATAGTGTGCTGCATGTCACTGTATCCACTCTGAGACTTGTTGTGCAGGTGACCGGATGCTACATGTCACTAACTGTCTCCACTGTGGTACTTGTTCTGCAGGTGAGAGTGTATACAGTTGGTACTATGCAGCAGAAATCACAGAGTGGAGACAGATAGTGACATGTAGCATCCGGTCACCTGCACAAGTCCCAGAGTGGATACAGTTAGTGACATGTAGCATCCGGTCACCTGCACAACAAGTCCCAGAATGGAGACAGTGACATGCAGCACACTATGTGTCAGAGCAGAGCATGTCACTGTCTCCACTCTGGGACTTGTTGTGCAGGTGACCGGATGCTACATGTCACTGTCTCCACTGTGGGACTTGTTGTGCAGGTGACAGAGTGGAGCAGATTGGTCCCATGCAGCGTCCGGTCACCTGTGCTGCTGGTGGGAGTATATGATCACACTGCCGACACCGCCCGCTCTCCTGACAGCTGAGCACAGCGGGCGGGTGGACAGTGTGATCACATACTTGCGTGACAGGGGGGATTTCAGTGGAGGAAACCCCCCCTGTACTCCACACTGGAGCCCATACCTCCCACAGCTGAATGATGGTAAGCGCGCGCTCTGCCTTCACCGCTCCACACACTGGCGTCCTCCGGATCCTCCCCTCGATGCTGGGCTGTGACGTCAGGCAGTGACCGCCCACAGCCCAGTCAATCACTGTGAGTGGCGCCGGCATCCTCTGACGTACCCGTCCAGTTTGAGAGCCCGGAAATGCCGGGACGTCAGAGGATGCAGGCGGCCACAGCTCCAGGGGGTCATGTGACCGGCACTGAGCGTGCAGGATAGCGCCGCTCAGTGCCAGAACTGGAAACTGAAGCCAATGCAGAAGCTGCAGACAATGGTAAGTGGCAATCATTGGGGAAAAAAAAAAATGGGTGAACCACCCCTTTAAACTAGATGGACGTAGGTCATTTTTTTAACCTATGTAACTATGTAAAAGGGAACTGGGTTTAGCATTACACCCAATGTTAGGTGCAATACTCTGAAGCCTCAGGGGCGCCACACATGCGCCTATGAATATTTTTTTGTGTATTTTTTCAGATGCTTGATCAACCAAGTCACCAATGTAAACTTCAACACCACATCAACAAATAGTGGTTATAGTATATGATGTACCAGTCACTTATCCTGTGTATACCATATGATGTCTAGATATTCTACCAGTCACATATTACCTGTATATAACCTGAGATATCTGTACATACAGTATATTACATAGAGTTTACAGTATAATACATTTCTAGCATACATACAGGGGTGAAATAAGTATTGAACATGTAACTGATTTTAGTAAATGCTACTGAAATGCATTTCTTACCAGATGTTGCACACATGAAATGTAATTAATATTTTGCACAAAAGCCTTTTATTATTTGCTTCCAAAGTGTTGGTCTCATCTGACCAGACTATGTTCGCCCATTATTTCACAGACTTGTCTAAATGTTGTTGAGCAAACTTTAAACATTTCCACAGAAAAGAATTGCCGCATCTACTGACCCACTAGCATCAGCCTTAATATACAAAACGGAATATGGACAGGGATCCTCCACGTAACTGGCTGGGAGGAGCACGTCCAAAGTGACTTATAGTTCATAGGCAGAATCCAACTCAGAGAAGGGACGGCACTCACCGGAATCTAGCAAAAATTCTTTATTGAAGTGCGGTGCAATAAAAAGACAGGAGCAGAGCTGACAGCGAGCCTTCTCACGAACGATGGCCGTTTCGCATATGGATACGCTTCATCGGGTCCATGTGGACAGGCATAGACCGGCGCCTTATGAGAGGGCTGTGTCAGGACTACGTCACTGCCAATTAAAAACAGATGAGGAGTGCAACAAGTAACAGCATAGTGCATGATACTGACAATGTTATACAAAATACAATTAAATTCAACATGGTAAAAAACCATTACAAACAGACACATACAAAAATATGCGGACACATAGAGATGTGCAGAAAACCGAGAGATCATTTTTGTCATTTAACCCCAAATCCCCTTGGGCTCTATATTTAATAATAAGTCTTGCCTCGGTTTGTAGGAGCAATTTGTGTAAATCACCTCCTTGAGGGGGAGAGATACTCTCTCTAAGCCTGCAAACCGCAGTATATTCGGATCACCATTATGCACATTACAAATATGCTCAATTAACTGAGGAGAGCCTTTACCAGACATCACAGAGTTAAAATGTTCTTTGAATCTCACATACATTGTCGGTCTGATGGTCTAACCCAGACCTGGGCAAGGGGCGGCCCGCGGGCGACATCCGGATCGCCTACTCTCTGTGACCGGCCCGCCTGGTTCAGGGCGTCCTTGCTGGCCGGTCAGTGATCAGATCGCCGTCATCACACGCTGCGTGCCGGGCAGGGAGCGATCCTGCAGCACCGCACAGTGTAGGCAGCGGAACGCAGGAATCTCTCCTCTGTTCCCTGCCCAGCACCTTTCTCTGTGACACACGCGCGCCCTGATGTCGTCAGTACGGCGCGCATGTGTCATTTGAAAAGTTCCCGCCCGGCAGAAGAAGAAGCTGCAGCAGCCGGGGCCGGTACGGAGAGAAGCAGCGGCAGGGGCTCCTAGGAATACAGCATCGGCGCAGCCAGGGCATGTAAAAGAGAAGCAGCTCAGCGGGGGGGGGCACATACGGATGTGCCTGAGGAGGGACAGTAAGAAGGGAGAGGTGAGTGGTTACTAGTAACCTGCAGTGACAATGGGGTGCGGTGGGGAATTGGGGGAGGAGGTAACTGTTGACAAATATTTGGGGTGTAGTGATGTACAGGGGCGGACTGATCATTGACGCAGGGGGGCCGGGCCGGTCTATGAGCAGCAGTTTCGGGAAGCCCGACTATCTGTCTCATTGGTGTGTGCGGCCGCTCCGGCCCTGAAGCTCCCTGTCTGCAGTGACAGGAGGCCGGCAGCCGCACACACTGCTCTACGGAAGCTGCATTCAGCCACTCACACGGAGCAGACCTGGGGGCGAGGCCGGAGCTTCACTTCAAAGAAGCTGATTCCTGACTTCCTGCACTGTTTCTGCTCTCCGCTGAGGCCCTCCACTGCTTGTAGAGACACTTTTTTTGAAGGTAAATATACATATGTATACACACACACACATATATATAATGCCGGACTACTATCATTAACTCGGTTCTACATCTTTTTTTTATATATATATATATATATATATATATATATATATATATATATATATATACTAGCTGTATTACCCGGCTTCACCCGGGTTAATAACTGCTGTTAACAAAATAGAATGTATTAACAAAAATTTATTCTGCACACAAAAACCACAAAACAAATAGATAGAAATGTAATTATAATGTCTGTCTCCCCCTCTGTATATATCTCTCTGTTTCTCTCTCTCTCTTTGTCTGTCTGTCTGTCTCTTTCCCTGTCTGTCTCTGACTGTCTGTCTCTTTCTCCATCTGTCTCAATCTCTTTCCCTGTCTGTCTATCTCTTTCCCTGTCTGTCTGTCACTTTCCCTGTCTGTCTCTTTCCCTCTCTTTCCCTGTCTGTCTCTTTCCCTCTTTCTCTTTCCCCGTGTCTGTCTCTTTGTCTCTTAACCTGTCTCTCTCTTTCCCTCTCTTTCCGTCTGTCTCTTTCCCTATCAGTCTGTCTCATTGTCTGTGTCTGTCTCTTTGTGTCTGTCTCTTACCTTGTCTATGTCTGTTTCTTACCCTGTCTATGTCTGTTTCTTTCCCTGTCTGTGTCTGCCTCTTTCCCTGTTTGTGTCTGTCTCTTTCCCTGACTGCATTGTGACACGCCAACATTCCATATAAGGGCATGGCTGCGCATTCTTCTGAAGTTCTGGCTGCACTGTGGCTCCCAGCTCAATTCGCTTTAATGGAGGCAGGTTTTTTGGCGAATAACTGTAAAGAGCGGGGTTAAAATTTCCCCTCAAAACATAGCCTATGATGCTCTCGGGGTTCAGAAGTGTGAGTGTGCAAAATTTTGTGGCTGTAGCTGCGACGGTGCGGATGCCAATCCCGGATATACACACACACATACACACACACATTCAGCTTTATATATTAGATATATAATGATGTAGAACCCAGTTAATTATAGTAGTCCGGCCCTCTAAAACCATCACAATTTCTTATGCGGCCCCATGTAAAAATTAATTGCCCACCCCTGGTCTAACCGATGTAAAAATCACCGCAACTGCAAAATACAATGTAAACAACAAATTTTGTCCTGCATGATATAAAACGCCTGACATGATGCACAAAAGAACCGATTGTTATCGGATTACCCGTAAAATGCAGTTGACAAAATCTGCAATTACCGCACCTGTAGTTACCGACCGGGCTACTCCTCTCTAGCCACGTAGACAGCTGAGTTAATCTGTTTTTTACCAACACATCTTTTAGGTTATTACCCCCAGTAGGTAACTAAAGGTTTAGCAGCAGTCATTTCTTTTAGGTCACTATCTTGTTCTAAGATGTGTCAATTTTTGTACAGGGTGTTTTTTATTACTGATTCCAGTGGGCCGAATTTAAAATTGAAAATAAACCTACGGAGCTGCATCCTCCTAGTCGATCGGTCAACGAAGCCAGAATCCCTTATTGGAGCATAATTTGATATACATTTATTAACCTCTTAACGACCGCGGGCAGTAAAATTACGTCCTAGCGGTCGGCACATATCTCAGCTGATTTTCACAGCTGAGATGTGTGCCTGCTAGGCACCAGCAGAATCGTTATCTGCTCGTGCCGTTTAACCCCTTAAATGGTGCTGTCAATATGTTACAGCGCCATTATAAGCGCGATTGCGGTAAACTTTTACTTACCGCCCGATACCGGAAGTCACGTTACGTGATCACGTGACTTTCGGTAGTTGTCATGGTAGCACAGGGTCATGTGGTGACTTCTGTACTGCACATGAATTGCTTTCACTTTCACTGTGCCCGCAGCTCAGTGAAAGAGAAACTGAGCATATCTGCCGTTTACAGCGGTGTAGCTGTGATCAGCAGATAGTGCAGAGCGATCGGATTGCTGATCGCTATAGCCCCCTAGGGGGACTAGTAAAATTTAAAAAAGAAGGGAATTTTGTTTACTTACTGTAAATTCCTTTTCTTCTAGCTCCAATTGGGAGACCCAGACAATTGGGTGTATAGCTACTGCCTCCGGAGGCCGCACAAAGTACTACACTTAAAAGTGTAAGGCCCCTCCCCTTCTGGCTATACACCCCCCCGTGGGAGCACGGGTCCTTCAGTTTTAGTGCAAAAGCAAGAAGGAGGAAAGCCAATAACTGTTTCAAAAACAAATTCAATCCAATAAACAATATCGGAGAACGTAAGTTATTAACATGAACAACATGTGCACCCGAAAAACAAATACCCTCAGAAAAAACAGGGCGGGTGCTGGGTCTCCCAATTGGAGCTAGAAGAAAAGGAATTTACGGTAAGTAAACAAAATTCCCTTCTTCTTTTTCGCTCCTAATTGGGAGACCCAGACAATTGGGACGTCCAAAAGCAGTCCCTGGGTGGGTAAAATAATACCTCGCGATCGGGCTGTCAGGCAGCCCTTTCTTACAGGTGGGCCACCGCCGCCTGCAGGACTTGTCTACCTAGGCTGGCATCCGCCGAAGCGTAGGTATGCACCTGATAATGCTTGGTGAAAGTGTGCAGACTCGACCAGGTAGCCGCCTGGCACACCTGCTGAGCCGTAGCCTGATGCCGTAATGCCCAGGACGCACCCACGGCTCTGGTAGAATGGGCCTTCAGTCCAGAAGGAGTCGGAAGCCCAGCAGAACGGTAGGCGTGAAGAATTGGTTCCTTGATCCACCGCGCAAGGGTGGATTTGGAAGCTTGCGACCCTTTATGCTGACCAGCGACCAGGATAAAGAGTGCATCCGAACGGCGCAGAGGCGCCGTGCGGGAAATGTAGATCCTGAGTGCTCTCACCAGGTCCAACAGATGCAAACCCTTTTCAAATTGGTGAACTGGATGCGGACACAAAGATGGTAAAGTGATATCCTGATTGAGATGAAAGGAAGATACCACCTTGGGAAGAAACTCTGGAATTGGACGCAGTACTACCTTGTCTTGGTGAAACACCAGGAAGGGAGATTTGCAAGATAACGCCGCCAGCTCTGACACTCTCCGAAGAGACGTGACCGCCACCAGAAAAGCCACTTTCTGTGAAAGCCGAGAAAAGGAAATCTCCTTCATAGGCTCGAAAGGTGGCTTCTGGAGAGCAATCAGAACCTTGTTCAGATCCCAGGGTTCCAATGGCCGCTTGTAAGGGGGAATGATATGACAAACCCCTTGCAGGAATGTGCGTACCTTAGGAAGTCGCGCCAGGCGCTTCTGAAAGCATACGGATAGCGCAGAGACTTGTCCTTTAAGGGAGCTAAGCGACAAACCTTTTTCCAACCCAGACTGCAGGAAGGAAAGAAAAATAGGCAATGCAAATGGCCAGGGAGAAACTCCCTGAGCAGAGCACCAAGATAAGAATATCTTCCACGTTCTGTGGTAGATCTTGGCGGAGGATGGTTTCCTAGCCTGTCTCATGGTGGCAACAACATCATGAGATAAACCTGAGGTCCCTAGGATCCAGGACTCAATGGCCACACAGTCAGGTTCAGGGCCGCAGAATTCAGATGGAAAAACGGCCCTTGAGACAGCAAGTCTGGACGGTCTGGTAGCGCCCATGGTTGTCCTACCGTGAGATGCCACAGATCCGGGTACCACGACCTCCTTGGCCAGTCTGGAGCGACGAGAATGGCGCAACGGCAGTCGGACCTGATTTTGCGGAGCACTCTGGGCAACAATGCCAGAGGTGGGAACACATAAGGTAGTCGGAACTGCGACCAATCCTGAACTAAGGCGTCTGCCGCCAGAGCTCGGTGATCGTGAGACCGTGCCATGAAAACCGGGACCTTGTTGTTGTGCCGTGACGCCATCAGGTCGACGTCCGGCATCCCCCAGCGGCGACAGATCTCCTGAAACACGTCCGGGTGAAGGGACCATTCCCCTGCGTCCATGCCCTGGCGACTGAGAAAGTCTGCTTCCCAGTTTTCCACGCCTGGGATGTGAACTGCGGATATGGTGGATGCTGTGTTTTCCACCCACGTCAGAATCCGCCGGACTTCTTGAAAGGCTTGTCGACTGCGTGTTCCCCCTTGGTGGTTGATGTACGCCACCGCTGTGGAATTGTCCGACTGAATCCGGATCTGCTTGCCCTCCAGCCACTGTTGGAAGGCTCGCAGAGCAAGATAGACTGCTCTGATTTCCAGAACATTGATCTGAAGGGTGGACTCTCTCTGAGTCCACGTACCCTGAGCCCTGTGGTGAAGAAACACTGCTCCCCACCCTGATAGGCTCGCATCTGTCGTGACCACCGCCCAGGATGGGGGTAGGAACGACTTTCCTTTTGACAATGAGGTGGGAAGAAGCCACCATCGGAGAGAGTCCTTGGTTGCCTGAGAGAGGGAGACATCCCTGTCGAGGGACGTCGACTTCCCGTCCCATTGGCGGAGAATGTCCCATTGTAGAGGGCGCAGATGAAACTGCGCGAAAGGGACTGCTTCCATTGCTGCCACCATCTTCCCTAGGAAATGCATGAGGCGCCTCAAGGAGTGGGACTGGTTCTGCAGGAGAGATTGCACCCCTGTCTGCAGAGAGCACTGCTTGTCCAGTGGAAGCTTCACTATCGCTGAGAGAGTATGAAACTCCATGCCAAGATATGTTAGTGATTGGGTCGGGGTTAGATTTGACTTTGAAAAGTTGATAATCCACCCGAAACTCTGGAGAGTCTTCAGTGCCACGTTCAGACTGTGTTGGCATGCCTCTTGAGAGGGTGCCTTTATAAGTAGATCGTCCAAATACGGGATCACGGAGTGACCCTGCGAGTGCAGGACAGCTACTACTGCTGCCATGACCTTGGTGAAGACCCGAGGGGCTGTTGCCAGCCCGAAAGGTAACGCTACGAACTGCAGGTGTTCGCTTTCTATAACGAAGCGTAGAAAACGCTGATGCTCTGGCGCAATCGGCACGTGAAGATAAGCATCTTTGATGTCTATTGATGCTAAGAAATCTCCTTGAGACATTGAGGCTATGACAGAGCGGAGAGATTCCATCCGGAACCTCCTGGTTTTTACGTGTTTGTTGAGCAACTTTAGATCCAGGACGGGCCGAAAGGACCCGTCCTTCTTTGGCACCACAAACAGATTGGAGTAAAAACCGTGACCTTGTTCCTGAAGAGGAACGGAAGTCACCACTCCTTCCGCCTTTAGAGCGGCCACCGCCTGCAGCAGAGCATCGGCTCGGTCGGGCGGTGGGGAAGTTCTGAAGAAACGAGTTGGAGGACGAGAGCTGAACTCTATCCTGTACCCGTGAGACAGAATGTCCCTCACCCAACGGTCTTTGACCTGTGACAGCCAAATGCCGCCAAAGCGGGAGAGCCTGCCACCGACCGAGGATGCGGAGAGAGGAGGCTGAAAGTCATGAGGAAGCCGTCTTGCTAACGGTTCTTCCTGCTGTCTTTTTTGGGCGTGACTGAGTCCGCCAAGAATCTGAGCCTCTCTGATCCTTTTGAGTCCTCTTGGACGAGGAGAATTGGGACCTGCCTGAGCCTCGAAAGGACCGAAAACCAGACTGACCCCTCCTTTGTTGGGGCTTGTTTTGTCTGTGTTGAGGTAAGGATGAGTCCTTACCCTTGGAGTGTTTAATGATTTCATCCAAACGCTCCCCAAACAATCGGTCACGAGAAAAGGGCAAACTGGTTAAGCATTTCTTGGAAGCAGAATCTGCTTTCCATTCTCTCAACCACAGGGCTCTGCGCAAAACCACGGAGTTGGTTGACGCCACCGCCGTACGGCTCGTAGAGTCCAGGACAGCATTAATCGCGTAAGACGCGAATGCAGACATTTGAGAGGTCAATGGTGCCACCTGCGGGGCAGATGTACGTGTGACCGAGTCGACTTGTATAAGCCCAGCTGAAATAGCTTGGAGTGCCCATACGGCTGCAAAAGCTGGCGCCAACGACGCTCCAATAGCTTCATAGATGGATTTCAGCCAGAGCTCCATCTGCCTGTCAGTGGCATCTTTAAGTGCCGCTCCATCTTCTACTGCAACTAAGGATCTAGCTGCAAGCCTGGAGATTGGAGGGTCCACCTTGGGACACTGGGTCCAACCCTTGACCACGTCAGGGGGAAAAGGATAGCGTGTATCTTTAAGCCGTTTAGAAAACCGCTTCTCAGGATAAGCGTGGTGTTTCTGGATTGCATCTCTAAAGTCAGCGTGGTCCAGAAAAGTGCTTAATTTACGCTTGGGATATCTGAAATGGAATTTCTCCTGCTGTGAAGCTGCCTCCTCCTCAGTAGGAGCTGGCGGAGAAATATCTAACATCCTATTGATGGACGCTATAAGATCATTCACTATGGCGTCACCATCCGGTGTATCCAGATTGAGAGCGGACCCAGGATCAGAATCTTGATCAGTTACATCCGCCTCATCACCCATAGATTCGTCCCGCTGGGATCCTGACCAGTGAGACGAAGTTGAGGGCCCCTCATAACGAGCCCGCTTAGGTTGTCTGGGACTGTCGTCCGAGTCAGAATCGTCACCCTGGGGTGCATGTGACACCCCCGGAGCTTGGAAGTGTTCCAGCTGAGGGGGACCAGGGAGCAATGATGCCACAGTGTCCATGGTCTGAGTTACTGGTCTAGACTGCAATGTTTCAAGAATCTTTGACATGGTCATAGACAATCTGTCAGCAAAAGCTGCAAACTCCGTTCCTGTCACCTGGACAGCATTCACAGGTGGTACCCCCTGGGTCACGTCCAGCAGAGGCCCCGGCTGTGCAAGTTGCACAGGGGCCGAGCACTGCACACAATGGGGGTCAGTGGAACCTGCCGGTAGAGCAGCCCCACATAGTTACATAGTTACTTAGGTTGAAAAAAGACCTAGGTCCATCTAGTTCAACCTTCCTCCACCAGTTCTACATTTAGTCACTAAGTCATTTATAACCAACAATGTTTTGTGTACTGAGGAAATCATCCAGCCCTTTTTTAAAAGCTGTTATAGTATCTGCCATTACTACCTCTTGTGGTAGGGCATTCCACAGTCTGACCGCTCTAACTGTAAAGAACCCTTTCCTATTTAGGTGTCGGAATCGCTTTTCTTCCACTCGCAGTGAGTGCCCCCTGGTCCTTAGTATTGTTTTCGGAAGAAATAAGTTATGTGCCAGTCCTTTATATTGACCACACATGTATTTATACATATAAATGAGATCTCCTCTGAGACGTCTTTTTTCTAAGCTAAACATATCTAACTTTTTCAATCTGCCATCATATGGGAGGCCTTCCATTCCTTGTAAATAGTCTAGTTGCCCGCCTTTGAACTGACTCTAACTTCTGAATGTCCTTTTTAAAATGTGGAGCCCAAAACTGGATCCCGTATTCCAGATGTGGCCTTACAAGTGATTTATAGATGGGTAACAATACGTTGGGATCACGGGATCTAATCTCTCTTTTTATACACCCTAGAATCTTGTTTGCTTTAGCAGCTGCTGCCTGACATTGAGTGCTGCTGCTCAGCTTATTTGTAATGAGAATACCCAAGTCCTTCTCCTGTTCTGTAGTCCCGAGTTTACTTCCATTTAATGTATACGCAGCTATAGGATTACTCCGTCCTAGGTGCATTACTTTACATTTATCAACATTAAATCTCATTTGCCAAGTATCTGCCCATTCTGACATCTTATCCAGATCTTTTTGTAATATTGTACTATCCAGGTCAGTTTTTAATATCCTACATAGTTTGGTGTCATCGGCAAAGACTGACACTGTACTATCAATCCCATCCACAAGGTCATTAATATAGAGAGTAAAAAGAATTGGTCCTAGCACAGATCCCTGCGGCACCCCACTGCTGACTATAGCCCATAAATGACTAAGAATGCCAAGTACACTGGAACAAAATAACCCAAATAATATTATAAAAAGTAATAGAAGGTAAATACCAAAGTATCAAAAAAGTTCCATGCATGTAATGCTATGGGCATAGATGCCCAGGCTGTATGTACAAACAAAACTGAAATTACCAAAAGAAGACCATACAGAAAGCCATAAAATATAATTTTATTAGTGTAAAGATAAAAGCAAGGTATACAAAAGAGTGATTGAAAGAAACACCAACAAAAACAGCAGGGGAGAGATGAGTGAGACAAATGTGCCGGTATAAAGCTTTGTATGCACAGCACTGCTTATACTGTCAGAAAGGTGGAACAATTAAGTGCATAAGCAGGCAGGATCATAAATAATCAGAAGTACAAATAACAGTCAGAAATACACCATCACATTAAATCCATAGTGATCAGAGTAATATCTTCAAAATGATCCATAGCAATTACCTAATGGCATCTCCTCCTGCTGGTGCTGGCGTCCGTCCCTACACGTGTTTCAGCAAAAAGCCTTCATCAGGGGGCGTGGCGTCAGACCAGCGGAGGTTACGTTATATGCGACAAACAGCCAATCGGCTGTTAGATGACATCACCAACCGGGATTGATTGGCAGCGCATGCGTCCAGCCAGGGAACCCCCGCGAACACACGGAGCCGCGTCATCCATGGAGGAAGGACGTGACGCGAGCAGGCTCCGACCATGTGAGCAAGCACATGATCGGAGCCCGGTCACGTGACGCTGCCCCTCCAGGATACTGACGCGGCGACCAGTGACCGCCGGAGATCCTGTCAGACGCATGCGCATAATCCCAAGTGGAGAGATCCTGGCTGTGCGCATACACATATTAGAAAAATACATATTAGAAAAATACAATAGGAAGGTAAAAATGAGAAAATATAATAGACATCAGTGTAAGTAGTCCATAAAAAAATATATATATATATATACATATAAATATATACGGACATAAAATCATGTACAGATATAAAAGCATATACAGCCATATATAATATGTAAATAAAATACAATGTACAATAAAAAAGTACAATTGTTAAAAAATAAACAAACAATTGAAGTCTAATAAATAGTGTGGAAAAATCAATAATTATATTAATGTGTATAAAGTACATACACATACACTTTTACACATATATGTATACACTAAATAAAAACATTCCATATATATTAAATATAATTATATATATTCCAAAAGTGATATTGGTAGTTATATGGTGTGTGAAGAGAATCAATCATGCCACAAAAAGTGCAGATGTGCATATTAAAAAGGTGTGTGAGTGTCTGTGGCTAGAAAGTGATATTACATTAATTGCAGAAAAATTCATATTACTAAGGATACAAGTGCATTCATTAAAAAATGTGTATATTCATAGAACCTCTACAGAAATAGTGTGTGTATGTAAAATAGTGATATATATAGCTGTAGAACAATTACACCCAGAAATGCAGATGTTACATATGCATACACGAAATTCCATATATTAGGACAATATGAAGATATTCCGAGAACCACTGATGACGAAAAAATGGGAAGATAATAGATCTGAAAAAATAAAAAAGATATGAGAATACAGCCAAATCTAAAACAAAAACATTATGAAAAAGGCAACCACTGGTATACAAGAATTTTTTTATATTAAAAAAGATAAAATATGTAAAAAAGACACCATAAAATATCAGATAAAAGCCAGAATAACAATTCCTAAGAATATATAAATATGAAAAAATTGTTTGAATAAAAGGAATACTAATTAGAATGAAGGAATGGAGCAAAGGACAAATTCTCATTCAGTCCTTTTGGAAAAACTGTATCCAAAATCCAAATCCACCTACTCTCACATTGGGACAATTTCTTCATTGTGCTACCCCCACGTATATTTGGAATGATTCGATCAATGCCCCTGACTCGTAAGAGAGAGGCATCGCAATGATGATGCTCCTTGAAGTGTCTAGGGATACTCTTCAGGGAACAGATGTCATCTTCCTTCAGAGCTGATGTAATGTCCCTCATGTGCTCACGCACACGAACTTTCATCTCTCTTGTCGTTAATCCAATATAGATTCGAGGACAGGGACAAGTGGCGTAATATATTACTGAGCGGGTAGAACACGTAATACTATGTGTAATCGTGAACACTTTAGTATTAGATGAGTTCGAGAAATTGGTGGCTCTCTCAACATTGGGACAAGCCACGCATTTGCCACATGGAGTACAGCCCCATTTTGGGCGAACATCCGAAAAAAAGTTTTTCTGCAACATTGGTCGATAATGGCTAGAAACAAGAATATCTCCAAGATTTTGTGCTCGTCTAGCAGTGATACTCGCTTTCGGGGAGATATACTGCTTAATGATCGGATCAGTAAGTAAAATGGGCCAAAACTTATTGATACAGTCTCGCATTGTCGACCACTGAGAATGGAATTTAGTGATCAGTCTTACCTGATTAGATGATGAATCTTTTTTGGTAGAGTATAAGAGCTGTTGCCGATCCGAATTCTTAGCTCGGTAGTATGCCCTATTAATAGTTTTCTTGCTATATCCACGATCGGTAAATCTTTTCCTTAATACAATTGCCTGTTTTTCAAAATCAACATCATTTGAACACACTCGTCTGATCCGGAGAAATTGTCCTGTTGGTATCCCTCTGAAAGTTTGTGGAGGATGGGCAGATGTGGCGTGAAGGAAGGAGTTCACTGATGTCTTTTTTCTATAGATGTCCGTCTGCAGCTGATTTGATCCATCACGTTTGATTAGAACATCTAAAAAATCAATCTGATTAGGATCTGATTTAAAAGTCAAACGGATATTAAGTTCATTTTGGTTTAGACATGAGAAAAAAGACTCTAGTTCCAATTGTGATCCCCTCCAGATGAAAAATTTCAATTTCACTTTTGGAATATATATAATTATATTTAATATATATGGAATGTTTTTATTTAGTGTATACATATATGTGTAAAAGTGTATGTGTATGTACTTTATACACATTAATATAATTATTGATTTTTCCACACTATTTATTAGACTTCAATTGTTTGTTTATTTTTTAACAATTGTACTTTTTTATTGTACATTGTATTTTATTTACATATTATATATGGCTGTATATGCTTTTATATCTGTACATGATTTTATGTCCGTATATATTTATATGTATATATATATATATATTTTTTTATGGACTACTTACACTGATGTCTATTATATTTTCTCATTTTTACCTTCCTATTGTATTTTTCTAATATGTATTTTTCTAATATGTGTATGCGCACAGCCAGGATCTCTCCACTTGGGATTATGCGCATGCGTCTGACAGGATCTCCGGCGGTCACTGGTCGCCGCGTCAGTATCCTGGAGGGGCAGCGTCACGTGACCGGGCTCCGATCATGTGCTTGCTCACATGGTCGGAGCCTGCTCGCGTCACGTCCTTCCTCCATGGATGACGCGGCTCCGTGTGTTCGCGGGGGTTCCCTGGCTGGACGCATGCGCTGCCAATCAATCCCGGTTGGTGATGTCATCTAACAGCCGATTGGCTGTTTGTCGCATATAACGTAACCTCCGCTGGTCTGACGCCACGCCCCCTGATGAAGGCTTTTTGCTGAAACACGTGTAGGGACGGACGCCAGCACCAGCAGGAGGAGATGCCATTAGGTAATTGCTATGGATCATTTTGAAGATATTACTCTGATCACTATGGATTTAATGTGATGGTGTATTTCTGACTGTTATTTGTACTTCTGATTATTTATGATCCTGCCTGCTTATGCACTTAATTGTTCCACCTTTCTGACAGTATAAGCAGTGCTGTGCATACAAAGCTTTATACCGGCACATTTGTCTCACTCATCTCTCCCCTGCTGTTTTTGTTGGTGTTTCTTTCAATCACTCTTTTGTATACCTTGCTTTTATCTTTACACTAATAAAATTATATTTTATGGCTTTCTGTATGGTCTTCTTTTGGTAATTTCAGTTTTGACTATAGCCCATTTAGAGAATGTAGCATTTATGACTACTCTTTGTTTCCTATCTTTTAGCCAATTCCTTACCCAGTTGCATATTGTGTCCCCTAGTCCTTGCTTCTGGAGCTTTAGTATAAGGCTATTATGTGGTACAGTATCAAATGCCTTTGCAAAGTCCAAATAAATCACATCAGCTGCATTACCAATATCCAGGTTTGCACTTACCCCCTCATAGAACCCCAACAGGTTGGTTAGACACGACTTATCTTTCATGAATCCATGCTGTTTGTCAGTTATCATATTATTTTCTGCAATATATTTTTGCATGTCATCCCTTAAAATGCCCTCAAAAACTTTGCATACTACTGATGTCAGGCTTACTGGACGGTAGTTGCCTGGATCTACCCTCTTACCTTTCTTAAATATCGGTACCACATCAGCAATCCTCCAATCCTGAGGCACCAACCCTGTTACAAGTGAGTCTAAAAAGATGAGATACAGCGGTCTGTCGATTACGGAGCTCAATTCCCTCAATATTCGTGGATGAATGCCATCTGGCCCTGGGGATTTGTCAATGTTTAATTTACTCAGACGTAGGCGTACTTCATCTTGTGTTAAATTAATTATATCAGGTGGTGGACTTTGATTTTTCACTTGTTGAATGATCCCTGGTACAGTCAGTTCCTTGGTGAATACAGATGAGAAATGCCTATTTAATATCTCAGTTTTTTGTTTGTCCTCTATAACTAACTTGTTATTATATTTTAAGGGTCCGATACTATCCTTTGTTTTCCTTTTGGCATTAATGTATTTATAAAAGATTTTGGGATTTATTTTAATGTCATTGGCGATTTTTGTTTCAGTAGCTAGTTTTGCTTGTTTGATTTCTTTTTTGCATTGCCTATTGATATCTTTATACTCCTGCAATGCTATTTCTGTATTCTCAGCCTTTAAGATGTTAAACGCCCTTTGTTTTTGTTTTATTATACTTTGTACAGTCTTATTTATCCATAGTGGTTTCTTTTTATTCCTGGACATTTTATTACCAGAGGGTATAAGTTTTTTACAGGACTCTAGCAGTATATCCTTAAACTTACCCCATTTATGTTCGGTATCCCCAGTTACCATGACTCTGTCCCAATCTACACATTTAAGCTCTTCCCTTAATTTGTTGAAATCAGCTTTCCTAAAATTCCAGGTTTTAGCATTCCCCCTTTGAAATGTTCTATTGAATATTATGTCGAAGCTTACCATAATATGATCGCTGGTGCCCAAGTGCTCCCGGACCTGTAGATTTGAAATTGTATCCGGTCTATTTGACAGGACCAGATCTAGCAAATTATCTCCCCTGGTCGGTTCATCTACCATCTGAGAGAGGAAATGGTCCTGAATGGTAGATAAGAACTTACAGCTTTTAGCAGAACCAGAAGATTCTATGTCCCACTGTATGTCTGGATAGTTGAAATCCCCCATAATAAGAACCCGATTATTATTATTAGCTGCCTTTTCAATTTGTTCCAGCATTTCACCCTCTATTTGTTCAGGTATGTTAGGAGGCTTATAGCAAACTCCAATTAGCATTTTTCCATTATTCCCCTCCCCATGTACATTTACCCATACTGACTCTACATTGTTGCTGTTCCCCTCAATGTCATCATACAACACAGGTTTTAGGTTAGATTTGATAAATATACACACCCCACCACCTTTTTGGCCTTTCCTGTCCTTCCTAAATGTACTATAACCCTGTATGTTTGTCACCCAGTCATGGCTTTCATCCAGCCAGGTTTCCGTAATGCCCACCACATCATAATCCATGGTTGACATAAGAGTCTCCAATTCATTCATTTTGTTTGCAAGACTTCTTGCATTTGCCAGTAGACATTTAATCCTATTAACACCTTTATTACTCCTAGCCTCCCTACGTTCCTTGTATGTCCCATCCCCCCCTAATCCTTCATTGACCCCTACCGTCTCCCTGTCTCTATCTGCTCTATCTATCCCCTTATTTGCTCCACTACCCTCCCTCCCCCCCGATCCTAGTTTAAAAGCTCCTCCATCCGTCTGACCATTTTCTCCCCCAGCACAGCTGCACCTTCCCCATTGAGGTGCAGCCCGTCCCTACCGTAGAGCCTGTAGCCGACTGAGAAGTCGGCCCAGTTCTCCATGAACCCGAACCCTTCCTTCCTGCACCAATTTCTAAGCCACATATTTATCTCCCTAAGCTCCCGCTGTCTTTCTAGTGACGCTCGTGGCACCGGTAGTATTTCTGAAAACACCACCTTGGAGGTCCTGGACTTCAGCTTCTCTCCTAGTTCCCTTTAATCATTTTTAAGGACCTTCCACCTGCCTCTAACTTTGTCATTAGTACCAATGTGCACCATGACCGCTGGGTTTTCCCCAGCCCCACCCAGCAATCTGTCTATCCGATCCACAATATGCCGAACCCGAGCACCCGGCAGACAACACACTGTTCGGCATTCACGGTCTCGGCGACAGATGACCCTGTCTGTCCGCCTAATTATAGAGTCCCCTACCACCAACATCTGTCTGGGCTTTGCTGCACTCCTATTTCCCTCCTTCCTACAGCAGTTGTTTTCCTGGTTGCTAGGAGCAACATCCTGCTGTAGTGACCCTAGTCCAGGCCCTTCATTCCTAATATCAGCCAAACAGGCATATTTACCAGGTTGTGCCAGGTCAGGACTAGGCTCCCTGACACTTTTCCCCCTACCTCTTCTTCTAACTGTTACCCAGCTACCTACCTCTGGGTCCTGATCTTCCCCACCTCCACCCTCCTCCATATCACTGGCCCCAGCCAGAGAAAGCTCAGTGAGCTCTAAACTCCTCTCCAGGTTTGCAATGCCCCTTAGTGTTGCAAGCTGCTTATTTAGATCAGTTACCTTGGCTTCCAAACACGCAACATGCTTGCATCGAGTGCAGACATATTCACCCTCGAACGGCTGCTCAAGGCATGCATACATCTGACAAGATACACACCTGGTAGCATTGTCCATGGAGCACCTATCAAATGGGGATCAACAGTAAAGTAGAAAAACAAAGAGAAAAAAACGAAAGAAACCCAATGGGAAACGTATAAGGATAAATTCAAACTATGTTCTTGTGTCAAACTATGTAATTGTGTTGAAACTATGCACTTATCTTAAATTCAGCACTTCACTTGAATTCAGCACCTCGCTCGCTCAGCCCCCTCGCTAGTACTGGCTGGTTTATATAGATGTACAATGAGTATCAGAAGCTTCTAGAAACAGGTGTGACTAATCCTACTAATTAAATCACAAGACTAACTTTTTTTTTTTTTTTTTTTCCCTTTTCACAGAATCACAAACAGACACACAATCCCCTAATGAAATTCAACAATTACAGTTATCACCACTATGTAATTGTGTTGAAACTATGCACTTATCTTAAATTCAGCACTTCACTTGAATTCAGCACCTCGCTCGCTCAGCCCCCTCGCTAGTACTGGCTGGTTTATATAGATGTACAATGAGTATCAGAAGCTTCTAGAAACAGGTGTGACTAATCCTACTAATTAAATCACAAGACTAACTTTTTTTTTTTTTTTTTTCCCTTTTCACAGAATCACAAACAGACACACAATCCCCTAATGAAATTCAACAATTACAGTTATCACCACTATGTAATTGTGTTGAAACTATGCACTTATCTTAAATTCAGCACTTCACTTGAATTCAGCACCTCGCTCGCTCAGCCCCCTCGCTAGTACTGGCTGGTTTATATAGATGTACAATGAGTATCAGAAGCTTCTAGAAACAGGTGTGACTAATCCTACTAATTAAATCACAAGACTAACTTTTTTTTTTTTTTTTTTCCCTTTTCACAGAATCACAAACAGACACACAATCCCCTAATGAAATTCAACAATTACAGTTATCACCACTATGTAATTGTGTTGAAACTATGCACTTATCTTAAATTCAGCACTTCACTTGAATTCAGCACCTCGCTCGCTCAGCCCCCTCGCTAGTACTGGCTGGTTTATATAGATGTACAATGAGTATCAGAAGCTTCTAGAAACAGGTGTGACTAATCCTACTAATTAAATCACAAGACTAACTCTTTTTTTTTTTTTTTTTTCCCTTTTCACAGAATCACAAACAGACACACAATCCCCTAATGAAATTCAACAATTACAGTTATCACCACTATGTAATTGTGTTGAAACTATGCACTTATCTTAAATTCAGCACTTCACTTGAATTCAGCACCTCGCTCGCTCAGCCCCCTCGCTAGTACTGGCTGGTTTATATAGATGTACAATGAGTATCAGAAGCTTCTAGAAACAGGTGTGACTAATCCTACTAATTAAATCACAAGACTAACTTTTTTTTTTTTTTTTTTCCCTTTTCACAGAATCACAAACAGACACACAATCCCCTAATGAAATTCAACAATTACAGTTATCACCACTATGTAATTGTGTTGAAACTATGCACTTATCTTAAATTCAGCACTTCACTTGAATTCAGCACCTCGCTCGCTCAGCCCCCTCGCTAGTACTGGCTGGTTTATATAGATGTACAATGAGTATCAGAAGCTTCTAGAAACAGGTGTGACTAATCCTACTAATTAAATCACAAGACTAATTTTTTTTTTTTTTTTTTCCCTTTTCACAGAATCACAAACAGACACACAATCCCCTAATGAAATTCAACAATTACAGTTATCACCACTATGTAATTGTGTTGAAACTATGCACTTATCTTAAATTCAGCACTTCACTTGAATTCAGCACCTCGCTCGCTCAGCCCCCTCGCTAGTACTGGCTGGTTTATATAGATGTACAATGAGTATCAGAAGCTTCTAGAAACAGGTGTGACTAATCCTACTAATTAAATCACAAGACTAACTTTTTTTTTTTTTTTTTTTCCTTTTCACAGAATCACAAACAGACACACAATCCCCTAATGAAATTCAACAATTACAGTTATCACCACTATGTAATTGTGTTGAAACTATGCACTTATCTTAAATTCAGCACTTCACTTGAATTCAGCACCTCGCTCGCTCAGCCCCCTCGCTAGTACTGGCTGGTTTATATAGATGTACAATGAGTATCAGAAGCTTCTAGAAACAGGTGTGACTAATCCTACTAATTAAATCACAAGACTAACTTTTTTTTTTTTTTTTTTCCTTTTCACAGAATCACAAACAGACACACAATCCCCTAATGAAATTCAACAATTACAGTTATCACCACTATGTAATTGTGTTGAAACTATGCACTTATCTTAAATTCAGCACTTCACTTGAATTCAGCACCTCGCTCGCTCAGCCCCCTCGCTAGTACTGGCTGGTTTATATAGATGTACAATGAGTATCAGAAGCTTCTAGAAACAGGTGTGACTAATCCTACTAATTAAATCACAAGACTAACTTTTTTTTTTTTTTTTTTCCCTTTTCACAGAATCACAAACAGACACACAATCCCCTAATGAAATTCAACAATTACAGTTATCACCACTATGTAATTGTGTTGAAACTATGCACTTATCTTAAATTCAGCACTTCACTTGAATTCAGCACCTCGCTCGCTCAGCCCCCTCGCTAGTACTGGCTGGTTTATATAGATGTACAATGAGTATCAGAAGCTTCTAGAAACAGGTGTGACTAATCCTACTAATTAAATCACAAGACTAACTCTTTTTTTTTTTTTTTTTTCCCTTTTCACAGAATCACAAACAGACACACAATCCCCTAATGAAATTCAACAATTACAGTTATCACCACTATGTAATTGTGTTGAAACTATGCACTTATCTTAAATTCAGCACTTCACTTGAATTCAGCACCTCGCTCGCTCAGCCCCCTCGCTAGTACTGGCTGGTTTATATAGATGTACAATGAGTATCAGAAGCTTCTAGAAACAGGTGTGACTAATCCTACTAATTAAATCACAAGACTAACTTTTTTTTTTTTTTTTTTCCCTTTTCACAGAATCACAAACAGACACACAATCCCCTAATGAAATTCAACAATTACAGTTATCACCACTATGTAATTGTGTTGAAACTATGCACTTATCTTAAATTCAGCACTTCACTTGAATTCAGCACCTCGCTCGCTCAGCCCCCTCGCTAGTACTGGCTGGTTTATATAGATGTACAATGAGTATCAGAAGCTTCTAGAAACAGGTGTGACTAATCCTACTAATTAAATCACAAGACTAACTTTTTTTTTTTTTTTTTTTCCCTTTTCACAGAATCACAAACAGACACACAATCCCCTAATGAAATTCAACAATTACAGTTATCACCACTATGTAATTGTGTTGAAACTATGCACTTATCTTAAATTCAGCACTTCACTTGAATTCAGCACCTCGCTCGCTCAGCCCCCTCGCTAGTACTGGCTGGTTTATATAGATGTACAATGAGTATCAGAAGCTTCTAGAAACAGGTGTGACTAATCCTACTAATTAAATCACAAGACTAACTTTTTTTTTTTTTTTTTTTCCTTTTCACAGAATCACAAACAGACACACAATCCCCTAATGAAATTCAACAATTACAGTTATCACCACTATGTAATTGTGTTGAAACTATGCACTTATCTTAAATTCAGCACTTCACTTGAATTCAGCACCTCGCTCGCTCAGCCCCCTCGCTAGTACTGGCTGGTTTATATAGATGTACAATGAGTATCAGAAGCTTCTAGAAACAGGTGTGACTAATCCTACTAATTAAATCACAAGACTAACTTTTTTTTTTTTTTTTTTCCCTTTTCACAGAATCACAAACAGACACACAATCCCCTAATGAAATTCAACAATTACAGTTATCACCACTATGTAATTGTGTTGAAACTATGCACTTATCTTAAATTCAGCACTTCACTTGAATTCAGCACCTCGCTCGCTCAGCCCCCTCGCTAGTACTGGCTGGTTTATATAGATGTACAATGAGTATCAGAAGCTTCTAGAAACAGGTGTGACTAATCCTACTAATTAAATCACAAGACTAACTTTTTTTTTTTTTTTTTTCCCTTTTCACAGAATCACAAACAGACACACAATCCCCTAATGAAATTCAACAATTACAGTTATCACCACTATGTAATTGTGTTGAAACTATGCACTTATCTTAAATTCAGCACTTCACTTGAATTCAGCACCTCGCTCGCTCAGCCCCCTCGCTAGTACTGGCTGGTTTATATAGATGTACAATGAGTATCAGAAGCTTGTAGAAACAGGTGTGACTAATCCTACTAATTAAATCACAAGACTAACTTTTTTTTTTTTTTTTTTTCCCTTTTCACAGAATCACAAACAGACACACAATCCCCTAATGAAATTCAACAATTACAGTTATCACCACTATGTAATTGTGTTGAAACTATGCACTTATCTTAAATTCAGCACTTCACTTGAATTCAGCACCTCGCTCGCTCAGCCCCCTCGCTAGTACTGGCTGGTTTATATAGATGTACAATGAGTATCAGAAGCTTCTAGAAACAGGTGTGACTAATCCTACTAATTAAATCACAAGACTAACTTTTTTTTTTTTTTTTTTTTTTTTTTCCCTTTTCACAGAATCACAAACAGACACACAATCCCCTAATGAAATTCAACAATTACAGTTATCACCACTATGTAATTGTGTTGAAACTATGCACTTATCTTAAATTCAGCACTTCACTTGAATTCAGCACCTCGCTGAACCTGCGGTACAGGCAGCATATAATGTCTGTGCCTTGGCACCCTTGCGTTTTGCGGACGACATGCTGTTGCCTCCTTGTAATCTAGGAGGGGGTATAGCCGAGAATCACCAGCGACCGTACAGTACAAAGTATTTGCAAACACAAAATACTCAGTATACAAACGGCACAAGTGGGGGTGAGCCCTTGAGGCTGCTTACCGCCCGCTGAACAGCGGGTATGAGGCCGTAGAATCCCGTGTCTGGGTCTCCCCGTCTCCCCTCTGCAGCTCAGCGTGCAGGCAGGAATGGCTGCCGGCGTTCTGTGAAGAGGGGCGGACCGTGGGCGTGCCACAAACAAAGAGCGGGAAACTGCGTCCTACTGTGCCTGGTGTGAGGGCTGGAGTATGTAAAAACGACTCCAGCCCTCAGCGCTGATGCTCTGTACAGCGTCCCGCCCTCCTCCTGACTGGCAGGTGCGGAGGCGGGAACGAACGAACTAGGCCGCAAAAGCCGGGGACTGTAGTAATAAGCGCGGCCGTGATATATGCACGGCCAGCGCGGAAGTCCCCGGCGCACCACAAGTCCCAGCCGCGTCGCAGTCCCAGCGGCCGGCGCGACCGTTCTCCCTGAGTCTACCCACTCAGCTAAGCTGAAGTGAGGAAATGGCACAAGCGCAGCAGCGCTGTTGTCCCCGGCGCACTAACACACCCAGCAATGCTGCGGTGTGCGCGCGTATGCACGGGGACACAGAGTACCTTGACGGAGCAGGGCCATGTCCCTGTGATACTCAGCTCCATATCCAGCGGCTTCTCCAGGGGCTGCGGATGGAGCACGGTCTCAGTGCCTGGAGACCGGTAAAATCCCACTTCGCCCAGAGCCCCAATGGGGATGGGGAAGGAATCAGCATGTGGGCTCCAGCCTCCGTACCCGCAATGGGTACCTCAACCTTAACAAGCACCACCGACAGAAAGTGGGGTGAGAAGGGAGCATGCTGGGGACCCTTGTATGGGTCCTCTTTTCTTCCATCCGACATAGTCAGCAGCTGCTGCTGACTAAACAGTGGAGCTATGCGTGCGTGTCTGACCTCCTTCGCACAAAGCAAAAAACTGAAGGACCCGTGCTCCCACGGGGGGGTGTATAGCCAGAAGGGGAGGGGCCTTACACTTTTAAGTGTAGTACTTTGTGCGGCCTCCGGAGGCAGTAGCTATACACCCAATTGTCTGGGTCTCCCAATTAGGAGCGAAAAAGAAAAAGTAAAAAAAAAAAAATTAAAAAAAACCCTAAAAGTTCATATCACCCCCCATTCGCCCCATGGAAAATTAAAGGGTTAAAAAAATTAAAAATATACACACATTTGGTATCGCCGCGTTCAGAAACGCCCGATCTATCAAAATAAAAAATCAATTATTCTGATCAGCATACGGCGTAGCGGCAAAAAAATTCCAAACGCCAAAATGACGTTTTTTTTGTCGCCACAACTTTTGCGCAAAATGCAATAAGAGGCGATCAAAACGTAGCATCTGCGCAAAAGTGGTACCGTTAAAAACGTCAGTTCGAGACAAAAAATAAGCCGTCACTGAGCCATAGATCACGAAAAATGAGAATGCTACGGGTCACGGAATATGGCGTAAAACGTGCGCCACTTTTTTCAGACAAACTTCCGATTTTTTTTTAACCCCTTAAATAAAAGTAAACCTATACATGTTTGGTGTCTACGAACTCGCACTGACCTGAGGCATCACACCCACACATCCGTTTTACCATATAGTGAACACAGTGAATAAAAAATCTCAAAAACAATAGTGCTATCGAACTTTTTTTGCAATTTTTCTGCATTTGGATTTTTTTTGCCGTTTTCCAGTACACTATATGGTAAAACTTATGGTTTAATTTAAAAATACAGCTCGTTCCGCAAAAAATGAGCCCTCACATGACCATATTGACTAAAAAAAAAGTTACGTCTCTCAGAAAAAGAATGTCGAAAAAAAACCCGGAAAGTGAAAAATCGGCCGGTCGTGAAGGGGTTAAAGGAGGTCTCTATCACCTGTTCTGGGTACCCTCTCTCTCTTAATCTCAGTTTCAAATCTGCAGATTGTTGCAGAAAACCCGCATCATCACTGTTAATACGTCTTAACCTCACAAATTGACTGTATGGCAACACATTTTTGGTATGAGCCGTATGAGCACTATCAAAGTGCAGAAAAGTATATGAAGCAGTAGGCTTGCGGAACACCTTAGTTTGAATCACCCCTTCTACAATCGTCACTGCGACATCCAAAAAATTCAAGGATTGACCTCCAAAATCATAAGTGAATGACATATTCATTGTGTTACATGTATTCATGTATGTATTTTGGAGGGCAATCCTTGAATTTTTTGGATGTCGCAGTGACGATTGTAGAAGGGGCGATTCAAACTAAGGTGTTCCGCAAGCCTACCGGTTCCAATACTTTGCTGCACTTTGATAGTGCTCTTACCAAAAATGCGTTGCCATACAGTCAATTTGTGAGGTTAAGACGTATTAACAGTGATGATGCGGTTTTTCTGCAACAATCTGCAGATTTGAAACTGAGATTAAGAGAGAGAGGGTACCCAGAACAGGTGATAGAGACCTCCTTTAATAAATGTATATCAAATTATGCTCAAATAAGGGATTCTCGCTTCGTTGACCGATCCACTAGGAGGATGCAGCCCCGTAGGTTTATTTTCAATTTTAAATTCGGCCCACTGGAATCAGTAATAAAAAACACCCTGTACAAAAATTGCCACATTTTACAACAAGATAGTAACCTAAAAGAAATGACTGCTGCTAAACCTTTAGTTACCTACCGGAGGGGTAATAACCTAAAAGATGTGTTGGTAAAAAACAGATTAACTCAGCCGTCTACGTGGCTAGAGAGGAGTAGCCCGGTCGGTAACTACAGGTGCGGTAATTGCAGATTTTGTCAACTGCATTTTACGGTTAATCCGATAAAAATCGGTTCTTTTGTGCATCATGTCAGGCGTTTTACATCATGCAGGACAAAATTTGTTGTTTACATTGTATTTTGCAGTTGCGGTCATTTTTACATCGGTAAGACCATCAGACCGATGTATGTGAGGTTCAAAGAACATTTTAGCTCTGTGATGTCTGGTAAAGGCTCTCCTCAGTTAATTGAGCATATTTGTAATGCACATAATGGTGATCCGAATGTACTGCGGTTCGCAGGCTTAGGCTGGAAACACATCTATGCGAGTAAAATCGGTCCGACTGGGCTGAAAAAAACTCGGCTGATTTTAGTTCACGTTAGGTCCGAGTGCAACGCAAGTGCGATGCTTTTTCTGAATAAATTAATGATTTTACTAGCGTGTGTAATGCGTGTGTAATACATATTTTTTACTATGTCATCTGCCATTCAGCGCTGCTACATGGCCGCTGACAGCAGACACAGACAGCCATGTAGCAGAGCTGAATGGCAGATGACAGCAGACACAGACAGAGCCACACTGTCAGAATGAACTCGGGTGAACTTCACCCGACTTCATTGTCATGCTGCGGCTCTGTCTGTGTGCCGCGTCCTGATTAGCGGTCACCAGTGAAGGACTCACCGGTGACCGCTAATCCCCTGAGTGACTGAAGTTAGCAGCCCTCTCTCATACTCACCGATCCCCGATCCCCAGCGCGGCACTGCATGGCATTCACACTGCTGCGGCGGCTTTTACTATTTTGAAAAAGCCAGCCGCTCATTAAACAATCTCGTATTCCCTGCTTTCCCCGCCCACAGGCGTAATCCACGGACCTCCAGCGTCGCTTCCAGCTCTGCTGCATGCAGGTGACAGGAGCTGCAGCAGACACCGTCGCTCCTGTCACCTCCACACAGCAACTGAGGTGAGTATCGCGATCAGCTGAGCTGTCACTGAGGTTACCTGGATCCAGCGGTGGCCGCGATTAACCTCAGTGACAGCTCAGCTGATCGCGATACTCACCTCAGTTGCTGTGTGGAGGTGACAGGAGCGGCGGTGTCTGCTGCAGCTCCTGTCACCTGCATGCAGCAGAGCTTGAAGCGACGCTGGAGGTCCGTGGATTACGCCGGACATGGAGGGCTTTTTGGGACTTATTAAATTGCTGAACCAGGGAATTTGTTAGTGTTTTTAATTTCTAATAAAGGATTTTTTCGTGTGTGTGTGTTTATTTACTGTAATTTACAGATTAATCATGGAAGGTATCTCATAGACGCCTGACATGATTAATCTAGGATTTAGTGGCAGCTGTGGGCTGCCATTAACTCCTTATTACCCCGATTTGCCAACGCACCAGGGCAAATCGGGAAGAGCCGGGTACAGTCCCAGAACTGTCGCATCTAATGTATGCGGCAATTCTGGGCGGCTGCTGACTGATATTGTTAGGCTGGGGGGCTCCCCATAACGTGGAGCTCCCCATCCTGAGAATACCAGCCTTCAGCCGTATGGGTGTATCTGGCTGGTATTAAAATTGGGGGGACCGCACGCCATTTTTTTAATTATTTATTTATTTATTTCACTGCACAGTATAGACCCGCCCACCGGCTGCTGTGATTGGTTGCAGTGAGACACCTGTCACTCAGCGTGGAGGCGTGTCTCACTGCAACCAATCATAGGCGCCGGTGGGTGGGTAAAGCAGGGAATACGAGATTGTTTAATGAGCGGCCGGCTTTTTCAAAAGAGGAGAAGCCGCCGGAGCAGTGTGAACGCCGTGCAGCGCCGCGCTGGTGATCGGGGATCGGTGAGTATGAGAGAGGGACGGAGAGGGATAGACCGACATGGACAGAGAGTGAGGGACAGAGATAGTGACCGACCGACAGACCGACAGAGAGATAGTGACCGACGCAGAGAGAATAGAGTCCGAGAGGGAGACACCGACTGACAGAGAATAGTGATTGACAGACATTGTGACACATCACTCGTTTCCAGATTTTTAGGAAACATGCAAGAAATGTATTTAGAAAATCGCATGTCACTAGGATGGTGTGAGTGCCGTCCCGTGACATCCGATTATTTACACGCTCCCATAGACTTGCATTGGAGAGACTCGCAGTAGAAACTCGCAAAAAAGCAGCATGCTGCGATTTTTTTCCCAGTCCGATTTGGACTGAGAAAAAAATCGCTGATGAGAGCTGAATCATTCACTAACATGTGTCCGATTCCAATGCGAGATTTTCTCGCATTGCTCTACTGCGAGAAACTCGCAAGTGAGAAGCAGCCCTTAGAGAGAGTATTTCTCCCCCCTCAAGGAGGTGATGTACACAAATTGCTCCTACAAACTGAGGCAAGACTTATTATAAACCCCTTCATGACCCTTGACGGATCTTTCCGTCATGGATCGTGTGAGGTTAATCCCCGCCCCCTGCCATTGGCAGGTCACAGCGACCCGCGTAAATATCAGCTGTTTTCAACAGCTGACATGTGTGCCTGCATGTTCTGAGTGGAATCGCATTTCACCCAGAACATTTAACCCCTTACATCTCGCTGCCAAAGTCTGGCAGTGAGATGTATATGCTTGTGGCCATTATTTTCACTTACTGCCGCCCCCACCGGAAGTCACGTGCGTGATCACGTGACTTTCGGTGGTTGCCATGGTAGCACAGGGTCATGTGATGACACCTATAGCTATCATGAGTCACTTTCGGTTTCACTCGGCCGGGAACCGAATGAATCAGGAAGTGACCATATCTACTGTTTACAGCTGTGTAGCTATGATCAGCAGATAGGGCAGAGCGATCGCATTGTTGATCCATATAGCCCCCTAGGGGGACTAGTAAAATAAAAAAAAGTAAAAAAAAAAAAGTTTTAAAAAATAAAAAAATAAAAAATACCCTAAAAGTTCAAATCACCCCCCTTTCACCCCATTGAAAATTAAGGCGTTAAAAAAATAAAAAATGTACACATATTTGGTATCACCGCGTTCATAAATGCCCGATCTATCAAAATATAAAATCAATTAATCTGAGTGGTAAATGGCGTAGCGGCAAAAAAATTCCAAACGCCAAAATTACGTTTTTTGGTCGCCGCAAGTTTTACGCATAGTGTAATAACAGGTGATAAAAATGTAGGATCAGGGCAAAAATGGTATCATTAAAAATGTCTGCGCGAGACGCAAAAAATAAGCCATCACTGAGCCATAGATCCCAAAAAATGAGAAAGCTACGGGTTTCGGAAAAAGGCGCAAAACGTACGCCACTTTTTATGGACAAGCTTGTGAATTTTTTTTAACCCCTTAGATACAAGTAAACCTATACATGTTTGGTGTCTGCAAACTCGGACCGACCTCAGGCATGATAATGACATATCAGTTTTACCATATAGTGAACACGATGAATAAAACATCCCAAAAACTATTGTGCGATCACACTTTTGTTGCAGTTTTTCCCCACTTGGATTTTTTTGCTGTTTTCTAGTACATTATAAAGTACAACTTATGGTTTTATTTAAAAGTACAACTCGTCCCACAAAAAACAATCCCTCACATGGCAAGATTGACAGAAAAATAAAAAAGTTACGGCTCTCGGAAGAAGGGGAGCAAAAAGCAAAAAACGGAAAACACCCGGGGGCTGAATGGGATAAATATAGAGCCCATGGGGATTTGGGGTTAAATGACAAAAATGATCTCTCGGTTTTCTGCACATCTCTATGTGTCCGCATATTTTTGTATGTGTCTGTTTGTAATGGTTTTTTACCATGTTGATTTTAATTGTATTTTGTATAACATTGTCAGTATCATGCACTATTTTGTTACTTGTTGCACTTATCATCTGTTTTTAATTGGCAGTGACATAGACCTGACACAGCTCTCTCATAAGGCGATGGTCTATGCCTGTCCACATGGACCCGAGGAAGCGTATCCATACGCGAAACGGCCGTCGTCCGTGAGGGGGCCCGCTGTCAGCTCTGCTCCTGCCTTTTTATTGCACCGCACTTCAATAAAGAATTTTGCTTGATTCCGGTGAGTGCCGTCCCTTCTCTCAGTTGGATTCTGCAAACTTTAAACATGCTTGAATATACACTTTGGTCAGAAATTGAGTCTTTCGTGGTGAGCGTGCATACAGGCCATGGAGGGGGGTGTATTGCGTATTGTTTTCTTTGCAATAAGGCTGTGTGCGCACATGTGCATTTGTCCTGCATTTTGGCTGCGTTTAAAACTGCAGCACCTCAATGACAAAATGCATGCGTTGTGCTTCCCCAGCAAATGAGAAGTGTGCAAATTTCCATGCGCACGTTGCTTTTTTTTAGGCAGCGTTTTGGATGCCAAATATTTGACAAAATCGATGCGTATAAAAAAGCAGTATGTCACTTCTTTTGTGCATTTTGGTTGCATTTTCTCCCCATTGAAATGAATGAGGTGTGTCAAAACGCAACCAAAATGTTTAGCTGTGCACTTGCACTACATTTTTGTTGCATTCTGCATGTTTTTTTGACAAACAAAACACAGGTCTTTCGGTCTTTCTCTCTGTCCGTATCGGTTTCTCTGTCTGTCGATCTCACTCACTCTCTCTGTCGGTTGGACTCTCCCTCTCTCTGTCGATCTCACTCACTCTCTCTGTCGGTCGGTTGGTTTCTCCCTCTCACCCCCTTTCTCATACTCACTGATCACCGGCGCGGCGCGGCGCGACGCTGCACAGATGTCACACTGCTCCAGCGGCTTCTCCTGCTTTTGAAAATGCCGGCCGCTCATTATTCCATCTCATATTCACTGCTTCGCCTCGCCCACCGGTGCCTATGATTATTTGCAGTCAGAAGAAACCCCACGCTGAGTGACAGCTGTCTCACTGCAACCAATCACAGCCGCCAGTGGGCGGGTCTATATTGTGCAGCAAAATAAATAAACGAATGAATGAATGAATGAATAAATAAATAAATAATAATTAAAAAAAAAAAACGGCTGCGGTCACCCCTAATTTTGATACCAGTCAAGGTAAAGTCACATGGCTGAGGGCTGGTATTCTCAGGATGGGAAGACCCACGTTATGTGGAGCCCCCAGCCTAAAAATATCAGCCAGCAGCCGCCCAGAAAGGCCGCATCCATTAGATGAGACAGTCCAGGTACTCTACCCAACTCATCCCGATTGTTCTGTTGCGGTGGCAGTCGGGGTAATAAGGAGTTAATGACAGCCCATAGCTACCACTAAGTCCTAGCTTAGTGATGGCAGGCGTCTATGAGACACCCCCATCACTAAACTGTAGTGAAATAAATAAACACAAACAGTGAAAAATCCTTTATTTGAAATAAAAGACAAAACAACACCATCTTTCACCACTTTAATAAACCCCAAACACCCCTCCAGGTCCGATGTAATCCACACGAGGTCCCACAAAGCTTTTGGCTCTCCTACATCGGAAGCTGACAGGAGTGGCTGTAGAGCACGACTGCTCTCTCTGAGCTTCACGGAGCAACTGAAGTGAGTCACGCTGTCAGCGGTGACGTGACTCAGGTTACCCACGGCCACATCTGGATCCTCCAACTGTCTCAGGTGGAGGAATTCAGCTGTGGCCGCGGATAACCTGAGTGACGGCACCACTGATCGCGCGGCTCACTTCAGTCACTCAGGTGATTTGCGTTCACAGGTGAGTCCTTCACTTGTGATCACAAATGAGGCCGCGACACAGAGAGCCGCACGATGACAATGAACTTGGGTGAAGCTCTGACATCACTGCTGCGGACCCCTGTGTCCGGCCACTGACCTCAGAGGTTCATCTGAGTTCATGACAGCACACAGTCACGGGATGACAAAGAAGTCGTGTGAAGTTCATCCGAGTTCATTCTCATCCCGCGGCTCTGTCTACTGTCACCGGGCATGTAGCAGAGCTGAATTGCCATGGAACCGCACTTTCAAAAATGCATCCAAAATGCATGTAAAATGCATTTATTTTTGTCAAACGCAGTGTTTACAGTTATCAAAGTCTGCCAGAGGGTGCATGTTTTTTTCACAATTACAGAGCGCAGCCTGCGCACACACCTTAATTCTACCTACTGATTCCATGTCTTTCTCTAGCTCTCCACAGTTAAGGGGGCTCTACACGCAGCGATATTGCTAGCGATATCGCGAGCGTACCCACCCCCGTCGTTTGTGCATCACGGGCAAATCGCTGCCCGTGGCGCAAAATATTGTTAGGAGCCGTCACACGGACTTACCTGCCTAGCAACGTCGCTGAGGCCGGCGAACCGCCTCCTTTCTAAGGGGGCGGTTCGTGCGGCGTCACAGCGGCATCACTAAACGGCCGCCCAATAAGAAGCGGAGGGGCGGAGATGAACAGCCGTAATATCCCACCCACCTCCTTCCTTCCTCACTGCCGGCGGCCGCAGGTAAGCTGTAGTTCGTCGTTCCCGAGGTGTCACAGATAGCGATGTGTGCTGCCTCGGAAACGACAAACAACTTGCGTCCTCAACAATCAACGATTTTTTGAAAATGAATGACGTGTCAACGATGGACGATTTGGTGAGTATTTTCCATTGTTAACGGCCACTTGTTGGTGTCAAACGCAACGACGTCGCTAACGATGCCAGATGTGCGTCACGGAATCCGTGACCCCGCCGATATATCGTTAGATACGTCGTTGCGTGTAACGGGGCCTTTAGTCCTTTGCTCTTGGACACCTCTTCTGATCATTTTTCTTCACTCCTCTGTCGAAATCTTGAGAGAAGCACCTAGGTGTAGCCGGTTTATGGTGAAATGTTGTTCTTTTCACTTCTGGATTATGGCCACAAAAGTGGTCACTGGAATTTTCTGTAGTGTAGTAATATTCTGTATTCAATGCCACCAATATGTTTTGCACAACATAGCTGCAAAAGTCGTGAGACAGCTCATTGATTTTACCCATCAGGCAATGTTTCTTGTGTGGCACCTTGGTAATGAGTCACTTGTTTTTATAGGACATCAGTTGAACCAGCTGCTATTTTTCAATAAGTTGCAGGATTGCTTTCTAATTACTGATAAGATTTCAGCTGGTGTCATGACTTTCCATGGCTTTTTGCACCTCTTTCTTTATGCATTCAATACATTTTTCCTGTTATTTCTCATTATTACACATCACTTAATTTATGGACATCTACGGTTTGATTTCTCTTTCCTATGTGGACTGGATAAGTTGTTACCAACATCTGATGAGAAATTCATGTCATTATCACCTTAATAAATATGTTAACTTAGAAAATTGGTGACATGCACAATAGTTATTTCACCTGCTGGATATACTGTGACTACAGATAGTACACCAGCCACATATTATCCTGTATATAAAATCTGATGTCTGCTCATGGTAATTCCAGGGGCGGATTAAGAGTGGCAAGGGCCCTAAGCAGTTGAGAAGGCATGACCAAACCCCCAAAATCCGATGTAACATGTTAAATGATCTCCCCTTTGAAAGATCATGTGACAGGTCATGGGATTAACATTCAGGTCCTCTGGTGCACATCTGTAGATACAAAACAAGAGACAGTAGGCTGCATAGAGCGCCTCACAAAGTTTTCCTTTATGTTCCACACTATGCATAACATAGCGGTATACATATTGGACCTTGGGTGGAAAATTCATTATTCCGAGGGGCCACATGAGATTGTGAATGTTGTGGAGGCTGAACCAATAGGCTGAAATGTATTCTGCTTAATATTAATAACATGTCAATTATAGTTATTTGATACTAACATTAATTATATCCAAAACAAACTGATAGTGAACTTAGATTGTGAGCCTCAATGGGGAAAGTGATAATCACGTCTGTAAAAGGACTGAGGAATTAATAGCACTGTATAAGTGAGTGAAATAAATAAACTAAGTATGACGACATCCCTAAATATACAGAATGAGCCCTCACATAGCTCGCTATAAACAGTATGAGCCTACACAAAGTAGCACTATATACAGTATGAGCTCTCACATAGTATAGAGGATGCTATGTGGGAGCTCACATACAGTGCCTTGTGAAAGTATTCGGCCCCTTGAATTTTTCAACCTTTTTCCACATTTCAGGCTCCAAATATAAAGATTACAATTTTAATGTTATGGTGAAGAATCAACAAGTGGGACTCAATTGTGAAGTTGAACAAAATGTATTGCTTATTTTTAACTTTTTTAAAATATAACTGAAAAGTGGGGCGTGCAATATTATTCGTCCCCTTTACTTTCAGTGCAGCAAACTCACTCCAGAAGTTAATTGAGGATCTCTGAATGATCCAATTTTGTCCTAAATGACTGATGATAAATATAAGCCACCTGTGTGTAATCAAGTCTCCTTCGTATAAATGCACCTGCTCTGTGATAGTCTCAGTGTTCTGTTTAAAGCACAGATAGCATTATGAAGACCTAGGAACACAACAGGCAGGTCCATGATACTGTTGTGGAAAAGTTTAAAGCCGGATTTGGTTACAAGAATATTTCCAAAACTTTAAACATCCCAAGCAGCACTGTGCAAGCGATCTTATTGAAATGGAAGGAGTATCATACCACTGCAAATCTACCAAGACAAGGCCATCCATCTAAACTTTCATCTCACCAAGGAGAAGACTGACCAGAGATGCAGCCAAGAGGCACATGATCACTCTGGATGAACTGCAGAGATCTACAGCTGAGGTGGGAGAGTCTGTCCATAGGACAATGATCAGTCACACGCTGCACAAATCTGGCCTTTATGGAAGCGTGGCAAGGAGAAAGCCATTTCTCAAAGATATCCATAAAAAGTGTTGTTTAAAGTTTGCCACAAGCCACCTGGGACACACACCAAACATGTTTAAGAAGGTGCGCTGGTCAGATGAAACTATTTGGGCACAATGCCAAACGATATGTTTGACGTAAAGGCAACACAGCTCATCACCCTGAACACACCATCCCCACTGTCAAAATGGTGGTGGCAGCATCATGGTTTGGGCCTGCTTTTCTTCAGCAGGGACAGGGAAGATGGTTAAACTTTATGGGAAGATGGATGGAGCCAAATACAGGACCATTATTGAAGAAAACCTCTTGGAGTTTGCAAAAGACCTGAGACTGGGATGGAGATTTGTATTCCAAAAAGACAATGATCCCAAACATAAAAGGAAAATCTACAATGGAATGGTTCACAAATAAATGTATCCAGGTGTTAGAATGGCCAAGTCAAAGTCCAGACCTGAATCCCATCAAGAATCTGTGGAAAGAGCTGAAAACTGCTGTTCACAAATGCTCTCCAACCAACCTCACTCAGCTCGAGCTGTTTGCAAAGGAAGAATGGGCAAGAATTTCAGTTTCTTGATGTGCAAAACTGATAGAGACATACCCCAAGCGTCTTGCAGCTGTAGTCGCAGCAAAAGGCGGCGCTACAAAATATTAACTTAAAGGGGCCGAATAATATTGCACGCCCCACTTTTCAGTTATTTATTTTTTAAAAAAAGTTTAAAATAAGCAATAAATTTAGTTTAACTTCACAATTGTGTCCCAATTGTTGTTGATTCTTCACCAGAACATTAAAATTTTTATCTTTATGTTTGAAGCCTGAAATGTGGGAAAAGGTTGAAAAATTCAAGAGAGCCTAAGGGGTGCTTCACACATAGCGAGATCGCTACCGAAATCGCTGCTACGTCACGGTTTTTGTGACGCAGCAGTGATCTCATTAGCGATCTCGCTGTGTGTGACACTGAGCAGCGATCTGGCCCCTGCTGTGAGATCGCTGCTCGTTACACACAGCCCTGGTTCGTTTTTTTATTGTTGCCCTCACGCTGTGACGCACAGATCGCTGTGTGTGACAGCGAGAGAGCGACGAAATGAAGCGAGCAGAGAGCAGGAGCCGGCGTCTGGCAGCTGCGGTAAGCTGTAACCAGGGTAAACATAATAATAATAATAATAATTTTATTCATTTATATAGCGCTATTATTTCCACAGCGCTTTACATACATTGGCAACACTGCCCCCACTGGGGCTCACAATCTAGAGTCCCTATCTGTATGTCTTTGGAGTGGTGGTTACCCGATATTTACCTTCGTTACCAGACTCCGCCGCTCTCACGCTGCCAGTGCCGGCTCCCTGCTCTCTGCACATGTAGCTGCAGCACACATTGGGTTAATTAACCCGATGTGTACTGTAGCTAGGAGTGCAGGGAGCCAGCGCTAAGCAGTGTGTGCTGCTCTCTGCACATGCAGCTGCAGTACACATCGGGTTAATTAACCCGATGTGTACTGTAGCTAAGAGAGCAGAGAGCCAGCGCTAAGCAGTGTGCGCGGCTCCCTGCTCTCTGCACATGTAGCGACGTTATGATCGCTGCTGCTTCTGCTGTGTTTGACAGCGAAGCAGCGATCATAACAGTGACTTACAAGGTCGCTGCTACGTCACAGAAAATGGTGACATAACAGCAACGTTGTTGTCGCTATGTGTGAACCCAGCCTAATACTTTCGCAAGGCACTGTAAGCTCTCAATATACAAGGGGCTGCTGATAAGTCTGAGTTTATCCAGTAAGAAACGAGATAGGATGATAAAACTTTACATTTATTCCACATACTCTCCACTGATGTCAACACACTTCTTACATGGGTATTCCAAGTTCTTTCTGTAAGCCTAGCAAAAAGGATTTCGGTTGTGCCTCAAACCAGGCATCTGTAGCAGCCATGGAATCAGAAATGGTGTGAAATTTGGTACCCTTGAGTTTTTTCTTCAAGTTTCCAAACAGATGATAGTCGGAGTGAGCTAGATCTGGTGAATAAGGTGGGTGGTCAACCAGCTGGAAGCCCAGTTCTGCCAGTTTTGCCGTGGTCACTTGTGCAGTGTGAGTGGAGGCATTGTCTTACAGGAACAAGATTCCTTTGGACAGCTTGCCGCAGCTTTTGGCCTTCAGAGCTGCCTTCAGTTGTTCCAAATGTTCATTGTAATAGCTTGCATTGATGGTGGAACCCTTTTGAAGGTACTCCACTTGCAGCACACCCTCCTTATCCCAGAATACAGATGCCATCACCTTAATGGGTGATTTTTGCTTCCTGAACTTTTTTGGGAGAAGAGAACCACTGTGCCTCCACTCTTTTCATTGCTCCTTGTTTTCAGGGTCATACAAATAAATCCAGGTCTCATCCATAGTGATCCAGGAAGTTATCAGTCCGGAAACGCTGACAAATGGACCTGGAAGTTTAGGGTCCCACTTTGCAGATAGCTTCCTCCAAAATATCCAAATGTTCATGGATAAGAACACAAAATCATTCACGGGAAATCCCTATGATGTCTGCTATTGCTTTAGCTGAAATTCATTGATTCTTAGTATGCGGTTGTGCACAGCATCGACGATCTCCAGAACAACCACTCTCGGTCGTCCAGGACGTTCCTCATCACTGGTGCTGAAGTGGCCTGTTTTAAATTTGGCAACCCAGTTCTTAACTGTGGAATAATGTCTGTGGCATATCACCATGAATATCCTTTGCGGACTTTCCTTGCAGAAACAAGAATTTTATCACTCCTCTGCTCTCAGTTGCTGTGAATATTGCATTAAACTCTGCCATTTTGATTTCCCACGTGCATAGAACACCGTTTCCATAAGATTCAAATGTGAAATCTTGAAAACATATATTAGACACATAAGGCTTTCATGTGATGTAATATGTGTTACCATAAAAACAAAAAAGATCACAAAGCCAAAGATTTATCAGCAGACCGTCGTACAGGATGAGCACCCACATAGCTCTCTATATAAAGGATGAGCCGTCATATAGCTCTATATACAAAACAAGAAAGCCTGCGGAGACACCATCACATGTTTCTCAACACTGACAGGAAACTAACCAGGTCTTTCACTGGGAAGGAACAACCACGGGAAGGGCAGTCTCCAGTCAAGGAGACCACCTATGTCAAACATGGTATCCATCCACAGACAGCTGTTTCGGGGTATTTGCCCCTCATCAGTGTGGAGTAGGAATCTGGCTAGTGGGAGCAAAAAGTGTAGTCTTTTACTAGGCAATGCTCCCACTAGCCAGATTCCTACTCCACACTGATTCCTACTCCACACCAGACAGCTGTTTCCGGGTATTTGCCCCTCATCAGTGTGGAGTAGTCTTCTACTAGGCATTGCTCCCACTAGCCAGTTTCCTGATGAGGGGCAAATATCCCGAACCAGCTGTCTGTGGATGGATACCATGTTTGGCATAGGTGGTCTCCTTGACTGGAGACTGCCCTTCCCGTGGTTGTTCCTTCCCGGTGAAAGACTTGGCTAGTTTCCTGCTAGCGTTGAGAAACATGTGATGGTGTCTCCGCAGGCTTTCTTGTTTTAAATATTTCCCAGGGGACATTGCTCTAGAATTACTGCGTTGTGAAACACGTGATGGTGTCTCCGTGGTGTTGGATGTTGATCTCCCTAAGGTCAACCATCCTTGCTTATGTAGTCTTCTACTAGGCATTGCTCCCACTAGCCAGTTTCCTACTCCACTCTACCATTCTGTATTGCCAGCAGTGGAGCTCCAGGAAAGCTCCCAATTCAGAGATGTGCACAGCTGTTAATGGTGCAAACATTATAGTGAGGGTAATCTCACTTGCCCTTATTATAATCTACCTATCAGTATGTCATAGACTAATCTGTACACTGCATGTGCTATGTTTCACTGTACTAATCACACCTGCACATCGCCATATCAGTTTTACCATATAGTAAACACAGTGAATAAAATATCCCAAAAACAATTGTGCAATCACACTTTTTTTTGCAATTGTTCTGCACTTGGAATTTTTTTGCCGTTTTCCAGTACATTATATGGTAAAACTAATGGATTCATTTAAAAGTACAACTCGTCCCTCAAACGTACGCTCTTATATGGCAAGATTAAAGGAACAATAAAAAAGTGACGGCTCTCGGAAAAAGGGGAGCAAAAAACAAAAACGGAAAATCGCTCCGGGTGAAGGGGTTAAACAAAAGACATTTTAGGACTTTTCCATTACCATATAAATGAATAGATTTGGAACCTTTTATTTCCATTATGTTATCCTAAAATGCATTAAAATCATGAAACTACTGGAAATGTGAAGCAGAGCCTTAGGGGTACTTTGCACACTACGACATCGCAGCTGCGATATCGGTGGGGTCAAATCGAAAGTGACGAACATCCGGCGTCGCTGTCGACATCGTAGTGTGTAAATCCTTTTAGCTACCATTAACGAGCGCAAAAGCGTCGTAATCGTATGATCGGTGTAGTGTCCGACATTTCCATAATTTTGCTGTAGCGACAGGTACAATGTTGTTACTCGTTCCTGCGGCAGCACACATCGCTGTGTATGAAGCCGCTGGAACGAGGAACATCTGCTTACCTGCCACCGGCAGCGATGCGGAAGGAAGGAGGTGGGCGGGATGTTTACGTCCCGCTCATCTCCGCCCCTCCGCTTCTATTGGCCGGCCGTTGTATGACATTGCTGTGACGACGCACGACCCGCCCCCTTAGGAAGGAGGTGGTTCGCCGGCCAGAGCGGCATTGCAGGGCAGGTAAGTGCATGTGAAGCTGCCGTAGCGATAATGTTCGCTACGGCAGCTATCACAAAATATCGCAGCTGCGACAGGGGCGGGCACTATCGCGCTCGGCATCGCTACCATCGGCATGCGATGTCGTAGTGTGCAAAGTACCCCTTAGAATGTAATGTAAAGATACTGGAATGGGGCGGAGTGATGTAGCTGAACTGAGCGGATGCACATGAGAGCTGCTCCCACCATCCTGCATATCCTGATATTGTTGCCTGATTGCCTGTTCTCCCTTGCCTGCAAAGTGCTTCCCGAGGTAGGGGACACTCTAGAGGCCAGCGATTCCACCGGAGCTGTCCCCCAGCTCCTGACGGAGGATATTGTACCAAATGAGGCCGGAGAGTGAGACGAGGCACCAACTTCCCTGCACGAGGCTTTGCAGCTGCATAGCGCCGCGGAGTCCCATCACCCGGCGAACGGCTTACCCCCAGGAGGACGTGGAGGAGCTGTTGGAGGTGGCTTCACAAGTCTGCAGGGGCTAACTGGAGGGGAGATCTGGAGATCGGTGAGCGCCACTAATAATTTTATCATCAGCTGCACCGCCTGCAGCCGGCACATCAAAGGGCCAGCAGCAGTGAACGAGCCATTAACCGAGGCAGCAGGATTGGGGTGGGTGCTCTGAAAAACAGGCCCCTCAGGTCTCCCTCTGACATTGACATAGTACGAAAAAGATATACATTAAGACTCCACGCTGGAGAGGCCTGTATTACTCCTGATTATAACAATCAGGCGCTGTGCTGACTCGGGACTACCCTTTGCTGTAGATACATGTATGTACAGATGCTTCCTGGCTGCCTGAGCTGGATAGGAGAGCAAAGGTGCTCATTTCACTGGACACATATTACAGAGGCACAGGATTAGGTGTACTGGGGTGCAGCAGGAGTGGAGAGTGTAATATACAACGATCCAGCTAGCTATTCTGAGTCCCCTTAAACAATCTGGAGGCATCAATAAACTCAAGGAGTTTGCCAGGAATGGTCAGGGAGACACTCCTAAGGCCAAGAGGCGTGCTTCTTCCAAAGCCCAGGCGCTGACGGGGGATGGGGATGGAGATCAAGATGACTTAACCCTGAGACAAATGTACGAGCAGCTCATGCAGGCAATATCTCCATGTAAAGGGTGCTTTACACGCTGCGACATCGCTAGCGATTGCTAGCGATGTTGCAAGCATTAGCACCCGCCCCCGTTGTTGGTGCGACATGTGGTGATCGCTGCCGTAGCGAACATTATCGCTATGGGAGCGTCACAAGCACATACCTGTTCTTAGACGTCGCTGTGCCCGCCGAACAATCCCCCCTTCAAGGGGGAGGGGCGTTTGGCGTCACAGCGACGTCACAAACGGCCGTCCAATAACAGAGGAAGGTGGAGATGAGCGGCCGGAACATGCCATCCACCTCCTTCCTTCCTCATTGCCGGTAGACGAAGGTAAGGAGATGATCGTCGCTTCTGCGGTGTCACACATAGCGATGTGTGGTGCCGCAGGAATGAGGAACAACCTCGCTACGTACGAGACAACGATTTTTGGTAAATGAACGACCTCTCATATACCAACGATTTTTGTCTCTTTTGCGATCGTTTAAGGTAGCTCCTGCCTGTCACACACTGCGATGTCGCTAACGGTGCCGGATGTGCGTCACAAACACCGTAACCGCAACGATATATCGTTAGCGATGTCGCATTGTGTAAATGGCCCTTAAGACCTCCCTTACAGGGAAGATTGAGGAGGTATATTCTGAAGTTGGCCTTTTGCGCCAGGATATGAAGAACTTGAGGACCCGTACTACAGAGGTTGGATTACGGCATCCTACTACCCGGGAGTTACCTGTCATTCTTCAGGTGCACGCTGTCACGTTTAGATTATATTTTTGGATCAAGTAACGTGGCAGCCTGGGTTGACAATGTGGTACATGGAGTACAGGGAATATCATTCTTACATCTGATGTTAACAGACCCCTTTGGCGGTTAAACCCCTTTTGGTTCAAACTAATCAAAGTGATAGGACCCTGGCCCAACTAGAAGACTTCTTAGTAGCTCAACTCAAACCCTGAACAATAATTTGGTGTGGGACACTCTCAACGCTTACCTTCAGGGATGCTTAAAAGAGTTATCTGACATAAACTCAAAAATTTTTGTTTAGCTAATCTGTGCTGTATTGTCATATAAATCACACCTACATTGTTATTTTTTGTTTTCTAACTTTTGTTCCTCTTGAATTCACCCTTTATTCTCTGCAGCTTCTTGTTTACATTCAGATACAGCAAACATGACCACTTCCTGTGCTGAACCTCAGTCAGAGCTGTCACCACCCACCCCAGTGTCCAGCCTCGCCCTCTGCCCGCCCCCTGCACACACACATTCCCTGTCAGTATATTCTGCCCCAGCACCTGACCTATTATCACTACAGCATTGCAAATAACAACCCCACATCGGGCTGTGCACCGCACACGCACACATATGGCTCTGTACCGCACACATATGGCTCTGTACCGCACACATATGGCTCTGTACCGCACATGCACACATATGGCTCTGTACCGCACACGCACACATATGGCTCTGCACCGCACACGCACACATATGGCTATGTACCGCACACGCACACATATGGCTCTGTACCGCACACGCACACATATGGCTCTGCACCGCACACATATGGCTCTGCACCGCACACGCACACATATGGCTCTGTACCGCACACGCACACATATGGCTCTGCACCGCACACGCACACATATGGCTCTGCACCGCACACGCACACATATGGCTATGTACCGCACACGCACACATATGGCTCTGTACCTCACATGCACACATATGGCTCTGCACCGCACACGCACACATATGTCTAAGTACCGCACACGCACACATATGGCTCTGTACCGCACACACACACATATGGCTCTGCACCGCACACATATGGCTCTGTACCGCACACATATGGCTCTGCACATGCACACATATGGCTCTGCACACATATGGCTCTGAACACGCACACATATGGCTCTGCACACGCACACATATGGCTCTGCACACATATGGCTCTGCACACGCACACATATGGCTCTGCACACGCACACATATGGCTCTACACACGCACACATATGGCTCTGCACCGCCCGCCCCCCATCCCCATCGGGAACACATGTAAGGAATACATACTCACTCGTCCTCGGTCCCCGCCGCTCCTGCACGTTCATGTGCTGTCTGTGCTCTGACGTCACCACTGTGCTGAAGAGAGCTCAGACAGCGGGAGGGACAGTGATGAGAAGCAGCGCTGCGCTGCTTCTCATCAGCACTTTCAAATGTACCGGCATCTGTGATCTGTGATGCCGGTATATCTGAATGTGTGATCCTTAGCAGGGGGGCCGGTGCTGGAGCTGACACCATGGCAGCTGCCGCCAGGCCCCGCCGCCAGGTCACGGACCCCCACAGCAGTGCAGGGGGAGGTTACTGGAGAGTAACAGAGGTGCGGGGGAATGTGTGGGAGGGTGCAGGGAAGGGGGGGGGAACTCCACGAACTGTACTTCCCAGCAGGGAGGCGACATGCTGTTCCACATTTGCATGTCAACATGGTCCTGCCCATGTTGACATGAAATGACCGGAAGCAGCAAAATCGCGGCAGGAGCGGGCACATGACCGCTCTGAGCCGGGGGAGAGGGGCTGACAGCAGGGCAGGTAAGTGGTCTCTATCTACTTACCTGCCCCAATGTAGCCCCATAGGGTAATTAAAAAAAGAAGTCAAAGAAGCCGGATAACCCCTTTAACTTCGACCATAGCACATCTTAAACGGATGACAAGGGTGGAGAATGACATAATAGAAAGAAGACTCAGGGACTCGGAGGCAAGATATATATCTAGCCCAACTAATGGGAACAGGGCGGCTTGGTTGCACTCATATAGAACATATGTACAACACTCTGAAACTAAATCTAAACGTAAGCTATTCTTCACCCGACTGTCATACTTTGAACTTGGGAACGAGTCAAACAAATTACTTGCATATATAGATAGGCAGCATAATGCTTCAAATACAGTACTGGCTATACCAAAGGCGGATGGTTCGATTGTCACATCCCCTGAGGGCATCTCACAATGTTTCTACACGTTCTATAAAACTTTGTACAGCTCTAAAAGTGTTCATGGCGTCCAGGATTGTTTGGCATATTTGTCAGATGTAGAATGTCAAACGTTGAGTCAGTCACAACGAGAATTTCTAGAGGCAGACATAACAACAGAAGAAGTAACAACAGCCATCTCAGATATGGCTAGAGGGAAATCTCCCGGTCCAGACGGCCTTCAAATAGACTTTTACAGCAAATATTTGTGACACCTTGGCCCCAGTCCTTCTTGATATTTTTTCACACCATACACTTGGTGGCTCTCTAACTGCCTCTCTATACAAAGCGCATATTCTTGTACTGAGGAAGGAGGGAAAGGATCACTGGACTGTGGCTCATACCGCCCTATATCATTGGTCAACGTTGACTATAAGATTTTTACCAAAATATTGGCGTCCCAGCTTAATTCTGTTATACTAGATGTAGTGTCCCCGGATGAAACAGGATAAATGCCTGGGAAAAACAACTCTATAAATATTAGATGGGTCCAGTCCATAGTGCAATACACTATGTTGGTCCAGGAAAACGAGTGGGCCTTGGCCTTGCTGGACGCGGCCAAAACATTTGACTCGGTGGAATGGCCATTCTTGTCTGCCTGCCGCCAGAGATTCGCTTTTGGCACTAAGTTTATCTCAGGATTGCAAGATAACCAAACAAAACTTTTAGTGGATTTCTACTTATTTTAATAAATATCATCTCCACCAAACAGGACAAGCTTGCATCTGTTATAGTTTTGGAGAAAAATGTGTTCATTTCATGTATGCGCGAAATGCCTTAAAAATGGCTTTAAAATGGATTTGGAGCATGGAGACGATTATCTCGGAATTGCAAGATAACCAAACAAAACTTTTAGTGGATTTCTACTTATTTTATTAAATATCATCTCCACCAAACAGGACAAGCTTGCATGTGTTATAGTTTTGGAGAAAAATGTGTTCATTTCATGTATGCGCAAAATGCCTTTGAAATGGCTTTAAAATGGATTTGGAGCATGGAGACGATTATCTCAGGATGGCAATATAAACAAACGAAACTTTTAGTAGATTTCTACTTATTTTATTAAATATTATCTCCACCAAACAGGACAAGCTTGCATCTGTTATAGTTTTGGAGAAAAATGTGTTCATTTCATGTATGCGCAAAATGCCTTTGAAATGGCTTTAAAATGGATTTGGAGCATGGAGACGATTATCTCGGGATTGCAAGATAACCAAACAAAACTTTTAGTGGATTTCTACTTATTTTATTAAATATCATCTCCACCAAACAGGACAAGCTTGCATCTGTTATAGTTTTGGAGAAAAATGTGTTCATTTCATGTATGCGCGAAATGCTTTAAAAATGGCTTTAAAATGGATTTGGAGCATGGAGACGATTATCTCGGGATTGCAAGATAACCAAACAAAACTTTTAGTGGATTTCTACTTATTTTATTAAATATCATCTCCACCAAACAGGACAAGCTTGCATCTGTTATAGTTTTGGAGAAAAATGTGTTCATTTCATGTATGCGCGAAATGCCTTAAAAATGGCTTTAAAATGGATTTGGAGCATGGAGACGATTATCTCGGGATTGCAAGATAACCAAACAAAACTTTTAGTGGATTTCTACTTATTTTATTAAATATCATCTCCACCAAACAGGACAAGCTTGCATCTGTTATAGTTTTGGAGAAAAATGTGTTCATTTCATGTATGCGCGAAATGCCTTAAAAATGGCTTTAAAATGGATTTGGAGCATGGAGACGATTATCTCGGGATTGCAAGATAACCAAACAAAACTTTTAGTGGATTTCTACTTATTTTATTGAATATCATCTCCACCAAACAGGACAAGCTTGCATCTGTTATAGTTTTGGAGAAAAATGTGTTCATTTCATGTATGCGCGAAATGCCTTAAAAATGGCTTTAAAATGGATTTGGAGTATGGAGACGATTATCTCGGGATTGCAAGATAACCAAACAAAACTTTTAGTGGATTTCTACTTATTTTATTAAATATCATCTCCACCAAACAGGACAAGCTTGCATCTGTTATAGTTTTGGAGAAAAATGTGTTCATTTCATGTATGCGCGAAATGCCTTAAAAATGGCTTTAAAATGGATTTGGAGCATGGAGACGATTATCTCGGGATTGCAAGATAACCAAACAAAACTTTTAGTGGATTTCTACTTATTTTATTAAATATCATCTCCACCAAACAGGACAAGCTTGCATCTGTTATAGTTTTGGAGAAAAATGTGTTCATTTCATGTATGCGCGAAATGCCTTAAAAATGGCTTTAAAATGGATTTGGAGCATGGAGACGATTATCTCGGGATTGCAATATAACCAAACAAAACTTTTAGTGGATTTCTACTTATTTTATTAAATATCATCTCCACCAAACAGGACAAGCTTGCATCTGTTATAGTTTTGGAGAAAAATGTGTTCATTTCATGTATGCGCGAAATGCCTTAAAAATGGCTTTAAAATGGATTTGGAGCATGGAGACGATTATCTCGGGATAGCAAGATAACCAAACAAAACTTTTAGTGGATTTCTACTTATTTTATTAAATATCATCTCCACCAAACAGGACAAGCTTGCATCTGTTATAGTTTTGGAGAAAAATGTGTTCATTTCATGTATGCGCGAAATGCCTTAAAAATGGCTTTAAAATGGATTTGGAGCATAGAGACGATTATCTCGGGATTGCAAGATAACCAAACAAAACTTTTAGTGGATTTCTACTTATTTTAATAAATATCATCTCCACCAAACAGGACAAGCTTGCATCTGTTATAGTTTTGGAGAAAAATGTGTTCATTTCATGTATGCGCAAAATGCCTTTGAAATGGCTTTAAAATGGATTTGGAGCATGGAGACGATTATCTCAGGATGGCAATATAAACAAACGAAACTTTTAGTAGATTTCTACTTATTTTATTAAATATTATCTCCACAAAACAGGACAAGCTTGCATCTGTTATAGTTTTGGAGAAAAATGTGTTCATTTCATGTATGCGCGAAATGCCTTAAAAATGGCTTTAAAATGGATTTGGAGCATGGAGACGATTATCTCGGGATTGCAAGATAACCAAACAAAACTTTTAGTGGATTTCTACTTATTTTATTAAATATCATCTCCACCAAACAGGACAAGCTTGCATCTGTTATAGTTTTGGAGAAAAATGTGTTCATTTCATGTATGCGCGAAATGCCTTAAAAATGGCTTTAAAATGGATTTGGAGCATGAAGACGATTATCTCGGAATTGCAAGATAACCAAACAAAACTTTTAGTGGATTTCTACTTATTTTATTAAATATCATCTCCACCAAACAGGACAAGCTTGCATGTGTTATAGTTTTGGAGAAAAATGTGTTCATTTCATGTATGCGCAAAATGCCTTTGAAATGGCTTTAAAATGGATTTGGAGCATGGAGACGATTATCTCAGGATGGCAATATAAACAAACGAAACTTTTAGTAGATTTCTACTTATTTTATTAAATATTATCTCCACCAAACAGGACAAGCTTGCATCTGTTATAGTTTTGGAGAAAAATGTGTTCATTTCATGTATGCGCAAAATGCCTTTGAAATGGCTTTAAAATGGATTTGGAGCATGGAGACGATTATCTCGGGATTGCAAGATAACCAAACAAAACTTTTAGTGGATTTCTACTTATTTTATTAAATATCATCTCCACCAAACAGGACAAGCTTGCATGTGTTATAGTTTTGGAGAAAAATGTGTTCATTTCATGTATGCGCAAAATGCCTTTGAAATGGCTTTAAAATGGATTTGGAGCATGGAGACGTTATCTCAGGATGGCAATATAAACAAACGAAACTTTTAGTAGATTTCTACTTATTTTATTAAATATTATCTCCACCAAACAGGACAAGCTTGCATCTGTTATAGTTTTGGAGAAAAATGTGTTCATTTCATGTATGCGCGAAATGCCTTAAAAATGGCTTTAAATGGATTTGGAGCATGGAGACGATTATCTCGGGATTGCAAGATAACCAAACAAAACTTTTAGTGGATTTCTACTTATTTTATTAAATATCATCTCCACCAAACAGGACAAGCTTGCATCTGTTATAGTTTTGGAGAAAAATGTGTTCATTTCATGTATGCGCGAAATGCCTTAAAAATGGCTTTAAAATGGATTTGGAGCATGGAGACGATTATCTCGGGATTGCAAGATAACCAAACAAAACTTTTAGTGGATTTCTACTTATTTTATTAAATATCATCTCCACCAAACAGGACAAGCTTGCATCTGTTATAGTTTTGGAGAAAAATGTGTTCATTTCATGTATGCGCGAAATGCCTTAAAAATGGCTTTAAAATGGATTTGGAGTATGGAGACGATTATCTCGGGATTGCAAGATAACCAAACAAAACTTTTAGTGGATTTCTACTTATTTTATTAAATATCATCTCCACCAAACAGGACAAGCTTGCATCTGTTATAGTTTTGGAGAAAAATGTGTTCATTTCATGTATGCGCGAAATGCCTTAAAAATGGCTTTAAAATGGATTTGGAGCATGGAGACGATTATCTCGGGATTGCAAGATAACCAAACAAAACTTTTAGTGGATTTCTACTTATTTTATTAAATATCATCTCCACCAAACAGGACAAGCTTGCATCTGTTATAGTTTTGGAGAAAAATGTGTTCATTTCATGTATGCGCGAAATGCCTTAAAAATGGCTTTAAAATGGATTTGGAGCATGGAGACGATTATCTCGGATTGCAATATAACCAAACAAAACTTTTAGTGGATTTCTACTTATTTTATTGAATATCATCTCCACCAAACAGGACAAGCTTGCATCTGTTATAGTTTTGGAGAAAAATGTGTTCATTTCATGTATGCGCGAAATGCCTTAAAAATGGCTTTAAAATGGATTTGGAGTATGGAGACGATTATCTCGGGATTGCAAGATAACCAAACAAAACTTTTAGTGGATTTCTACTTATTTTATTAAATATCATCTCCACCAAACAGGACAAGCTTGCATCTGTTATAGTTTTTGGAGAAAAATGTGTTCATTTCATGTATGCGCGAAATGCCTTAAAAATGGCTTTAAAATGGATTTGGAGCATGGAGACGATTATCTCGGGATTGCAAGATAACCAAACAAAACTTTTAGTGGATTTCTACTTATTTTATTAAATATCATCTCCACCAAACAGGACAAGCTTGCATCTGTTATAGTTTTGGAGAAAAATGTGTTCATTTCATGTATGCGCGAAATGCCTTAAAAATGGCTTTAAAATGGATTTGGAGCATGGAGACGATTATCTCGGGATTGCAATATAACCAAACAAAACTTTTAGTGGATTTCTACTTATTTTATTAAATATCATCTCCACCAAACAGGACAAGCTTGCATCTGTTATAGTTTTGGAGAAAAATGTGTTCATTTCATGTATGCGCGAAATGCCTTAAAAATGGCTTTAAAATGGATTTGGAGCATGGAGACGATTATCTCGGGATAGCAAGATAACCAAACAAAACTTTTAGTGGATTTCTACTTATTTTATTAAATATCATCTCCACCAAACAGGACAAGCTTGCATCTGTTATAGTTTTGGAGAAAAATGTGTTCATTTCATGTATGCGCGAAATGCCTTAAAAATGGCTTTAAAATGGATTTGGAGCATAGAGACGATTATCTCGGGATTGCAAGATAACCAAACAAAACTTTTAGTGGATTTCTACTTATTTTAATAAATATCATCTCCACCAAACAGGACAAGCTTGCATCTGTTATAGTTTTGGAGAAAAATGTGTTCATTTCATGTATGCGCAAAATGCCTTTGAAATGGCTTTAAAATGGATTTGGAGCATGGAGACGATTATCTCAGGATGGCAATATAAACAAACGAAACTTTTAGTAGATTTCTACTTATTTTATTAAATATTATCTCCACAAAACAGGACAAGCTTGCATCTGTTTATAGTTTTGGAGAAAAATGTGTTCATTTCATGTATGCGCGAAATGCCTTAAAAATGGCTTTAAAATGGATTTGGAGCATGGAGACGATTATCTCGGGATTGCAAGATAACCAAACAAAACTTTTAGTGGATTTCTACTTATTTTATTAAATATCATCTCCACCAAACAGGACAAGCTTGCATCTGTTATAGTTTTGGAGAAAAATGTGTTCATTTCATGTATGCGCGAAATGCCTTAAAAATGGCTTTAAAATGGATTTGGAGCATGAAGACGATTATCTCGGAATTGCAAGATAACCAAACAAAACTTTTAGTGGATTTCTACTTATTTTATTAAATATCATCTCCACCAAACAGGACAAGCTTGCATGTGTTATAGTTTTGGAGAAAAATGTGTTCATTTCATGTATGCGCAAAATGCCTTTGAAATGGCTTTAAAATGGATTTGGAGCATGGAGACGATTATCTCAGGATGGCAATATAAACAAACGAAACTTTTAGTAGATTTCTACTTATTTTATTAAATATTATCTCCACCAAACAGGACAAGCTTGCATCTGTTATAGTTTTGGAGAAAAATGTGTTCATTTCATGTATGCGCAAAATGCCTTTGAAATGGCTTTAAAATGGATTTGGAGCATGGAGACGATTATCTCGGGATTGCAAGATAACCAAACAAAACTTTTAGTGGATTTCTACTTATTTTATTAAATATCATCTCCACCAAACAGGACAAGCTTGCATGTGTTATAGTTTTGGAGAAAAATGTGTTCATTTCATGTATGCGCAAAATGCCTTTGAAATGGCTTTAAAATGGATTTGGAGCATGGAGACGATTATCTCAGGATGGCAATATAAACAAACGAAACTTTTAGTAGATTTCTACTTATTTTATTAAATATTATCTCCACCAAACAGGACAAGCTTGCATCTGTTATAGTTTTGGAGAAAAATGTGTTCATTTCATGTATGCGCGAAATGCCTTAAAAATGGCTTTAAAATGGATTTGGAGCATGGAGACGATTATCTCGGGATTGCAAGATAACCAAACAAAACTTTTAGTGGATTTCTACTTATTTTATTAAATATCATCTCCACCAAACAGGACAAGCTTGCATCTGTTATAGTTTTGGAGAAAAATGTGTTCATTTCATGTATGCGCGAAATGCCTTAAAAATGGCTTTAAAATGGATTTGGAGCATGGAGACGATTATCTCGGGATTGCAAGATAACCAAACAAAACTTTTAGTGGATTTCTACTTATTTTATTAAATATCATCTCCACCAAACAGGACAAGCTTGCATCTGTTATAGTTTTGGAGAAAAATGTGTTCATTTCATGTATGCGCGAAATGCCTTAAAAATGGCTTTAAAATGGATTTGGAGTATGGAGACGATTATCTCGGGATTGCAAGATAACCAAACAAAACTTTTAGTGGATTTCTACTTATTTTATTAAATATCATCTCCACCAAACAGGACAAGCTTGCATCTGTTATAGTTTTGGAGAAAAATGTGTTCATTTCATGTATGCGCGAAATGCCTTAAAAATGGCTTTAAAATGGATTTGGAGCATGGAGACGATTATCTCGGGATTGCAAGATAACCAAACAAAACTTTTAAGTGGATTTCTACTTATTTTATTAAATATCATCTCCACCAAACAGGACAAGCTTGCATCTGTTATAGTTTTGGAGAAAAATGTGTTCATTTCATGTATGCGCGAAATGCCTTAAAAATGGCTTTAAAATGGATTTGGAGCATGGAGACGATTATCTCGGGATTGCAATATAACCAAACAAAACTTTTAGTGGATTTCTACTTATTTTATTAAATATCATCTCCACCAAACAGGACAAGCTTGCATCTGTTATAGTTTTGGAGAAAAATGTGTTCATTTCATGTATGCGCGAATGCCTTAAAAATGGCTTTAAAATGGATTTGGAGCATGGAGACGATTATCTCGGGATAGCAAGATAACCAAACAAAACTTTTAGTGGATTTCTACTTATTTTATTAAATATCATCTCCACCAAACAGGACAAGCTTGCATCTGTTATAGTTTTGGAGAAAAATGTGTTCATTTCATGTATGCGCGAAATGCCTTAAAAATGGCTTTAAAATGGATTTGGAGCATGGAGACGATTATCTCGGGATTGCAAGATAACCAAACAAAACTTTTAGTGGATTTCTACTTATTTTAATAAATATCATCTCCACCAAACAGGACAAGCTTGCATCTGTTATAGTTTTGGAGAAAAATGTGTTCATTTCATGTATGCGCAAAATGCCTTTGAAATGGCTTTAAAATGGATTTGGAGCATGGAGACGATTATCTCAGGATGGCAATATAAACAAACGAAACTTTTAGTAGATTTCTACTTATTTTATTAAATATTATCTCCACCAAACAGGACAAGCTTGCATCTGTTATAGTTTTGGAGAAAAATGTGTTCATTTCATGTATGCGCGAAATGCCTTAAAAATGGCTTTAAAATGGATTTGGAGCATGGAGACGATTATCTCGGGATTGCAAGATAACCAAACAAAACTTTTAGTGGATTTCTACTTATTTTATTAAATATCATCTCCACCAAACAGGACAAGCTTGCATCTGTTATAGTTTTGGAGAAAAATGTGTTCATTTCATGTATGCGCGAAATGCCTTAAAAATGGCTTTAAAATGGATTTGGAGCATGGAGACGATTATCTCGGAATTGCAAGATAACCAAACAAAACTTTTAGTGGATTTCTACTTATTTTATTAAATATCATCTCCACCAAACAGGACAAGCTTGCATGTGTTATAGTTTTGGAGAAAAATGTGTTCATTTCATGTATGCGCAAAATGCCTTTGAAATGGCTTTAAAATGGATTTGGAGCATGGAGACGATTATCTCAGGATGGCAATATAAACAAACGAAACTTTTAGTAGATTTCTACTTATTTTATTAAATATTATCTCCACCAAACAGGACAAGCTTGCATCTGTTATAGTTTGGAGAAAAATGTGTTCATTTCATGTATGCGCAAAATGCCTTTGAAATGGCTTTAAAATGGATTTGGAGCATGGAGACGATTATCTCGGGATTGCAAGATAACCAAACAAAACTTTTAGTGGATTTCTACTTATTTTATTAAATATCATCTCCACCAAACAGGACAAGCTTGCATCTGTTATAGTTTTGGAGAAAAATGTGTTCATTTCATGTATGCGCGAAATGCTTTAAAAATGGCTTTAAAATGGATTTGGAGCATGGAGACGATTATCTCGGGATTGCAAGATAACCAAACAAAACTTTTAGTGGATTTCTACTTATTTTATTAAATATCATCTCCACCAAACAGGACAAGCTTGCATCTGTTATAGTTTTGGAGAAAAATGTGTTCATTTCATGTATGCGCGAAATGCCTTAAAAATGGCTTTAAAATGGATTTGGAGCATGGAGACGATTATCTCGGGATTGCAAGATAACCAAACAAAACTTTTAGTGGATTTCTACTTATTTTATTAAATATCATCTCCACCAAACAGGACAAGCTTGCATCTGTTATAGTTTTGGAGAAAAATGTGTTCATTTCATGTATGCGCGAAATGCCTTAAAAATGGCTTTAAAATGGATTTGGAGCATGGAGACGATTATCTCGGGATTGCAAGATAACCAAACAAAACTTTTAGTGGATTTCTACTTATTTTATTAATTATCATCTCCACCAAACAGGACAAGCTTGCATGTGTTATAGTTTTGGAGAAAAAAGTGTTCATTTCATGTATGCGCAAAATGCCTTTGAAATGGCTTTAAAATGGATTTGGAGCATGGAGACGATTATCTCAGGATGGCAATATAAACAAACGAAACTTTTAGTAGATTTCTACTTATTTTATTAAATATTATCTCCACCAAACAGGACAAGCTTGCATCTGTTATAGTTTTGGAGAAAAATGTGTTCATTTCATGTATGCGCGAAATGCCTTAAAAATGGCTTTAAAATGGATTTGGAGCATGGAGACGATTATCTCGGGATTGCAAGATAACCAAACAAAACTTTTAGTGGATTTCTACTTATTTTATTAAATATCATCTCCACCAAACAGGACAAGCTTGCATCTGTTATAGTTTTGGAGAAAAATGTGTTCATTTCATGTATGCGCGAAATGCCTTAAAAAAGGCTTTAAAATGGATTTGGAGCATGGAGACGATTATCTCGGGATTGCAAGATAACCAAACAAAACTTTTAGTGGATTTCTACTTATTTTATTAAATATCATCTCCACCAAACAGGACAAGCTTGCATCTGTTATAGTTTTGGAGAAAAATGTGTTCATTTCATGTATGCGCGAAATGCCTTAAAAATGGCTTTAAAATGGATTTGGAGTATGGAGACGATTATCTCGGGATTGCAAGATAACCAAACAAAACTTTTAGTGGATTTCTACTTATTTTATTAAATATCATCTCCACCAAACAGGACAAGCTTGCATCTGTTATAGTTTTGGAGAAAAATGTGTTCATTTCATGTATGCGCGAAATGCCTTAAAAATGGCTTTAAAATGGATTTGGAGCATGGAGACGATTATCTCGGGATTGCAAGATAACCAACAAAACTTTTAGTGGATTTCTACTTATTTTATTAAATATCATCTCCACCAAACAGGACAAGCTTGCATCTGTTATAGTTTTGGAGAAAAATGTGTTCATTTCATGTATGCGCGAAATGCCTTAAAAATGGCTTTAAAATGGATTTGGAGCATGGAGACGATTATCTCGGGATTGCAATATAACCAAACAAAACTTTTAGTGGATTTCTACTTATTTTATTAAATATCATCTCCACCAAACAGGACAAGCTTGCATCTGTTATAGTTTTGGAGAAAAATGTGTTCATTTCATGTATGCGCGAAATGCCTTAAAAATGGCTTTAAAATGGATTTGGAGCATGGAGACGATTATCTCGGGATTGCAAGATAACCAAACAAAACTTTTAGTGGATTTCTACTTATTTTATTAAATATCATCTCCACCAAACAGGACAAGCTTGCATCTGTTATAGTTTTGGAGAAAAATGTGTTCATTTCATGTATGCGCGAAATGCCTTAAAAATGGCTTTAAAATGGATTTGGAGCATGGAGACGATTATCTCGGGATTGCAAGATAACCAAACAAAACTTTTAGTGGATTTCTACTTATTTTAATAAATATCATCTCCACCAAACAGGACAAGCTTGCATCTGTTATAGTTTTGGAGAAAAATGTGTTCATTTCATGTATGCACTTCCAGGCTGATCTACAGTCCAAATGTCACAATGCCAAGTTAATTCCGAATGTGTAAACCTGCTAAATCTGCAGGGGGTTGAATACTACTTGTAGGCACTGTATGTGTGGAATCCACTCTAACACATGCCATCAACATAATACAATATATAGCGATATGCAAAGAGCTGCTTGCAAGGTGCTAATTGCAAAAAAGGGGCCAAAATCCCCAGGTAGGGGGACCCCCCATGGGAAAGAGCCCCCTAAAACCTCCAATGTACGTTTCGCAGGATAAATACTACCCCTGTGGGTACCGCTTCATCAGGGAGGAAAGGCGAGGGTGGTAGAGATAAGAGGCCTCTCTTATTTATAATGCCCGCTGTGTATGTGGCTTCCTGAAGTGACGCCCACCGGAATGACGCGCACGGAAGCCGGCGCCACGCCTCCTCACTAAAGGAGCGCCGTCAGACCTGGAGCGCGCACGTGGGAGCAGGGACGCGTCACCCATATCCCACATGTGCGCTCTCGTCCAATGAGACGGCGGTCGCGTCAGAGAGAGGGAAGGGGCCGGCGAACCGGCGCGTACTGGAGTGCGGCAGGCCAGGAAGCTGAGGGAAAGTAAGTAATGTGGCAGAAAGAGATCCGATCATGTGACCAGGTGGGGCGGGGTTAAGTCGAATACACAAACAATGCAGGCATATAGTTCCACATGCTGTCATGTTGGTATTTTGTTTGTAATAGCTGCCAGTCAGGTTAATATACTGACATTTTTGATTGTATCCATACATGCTGCTGCCTTTTCCCCTGGGGTTACCATCTACTCCCATCCCTCCATTCTGTGTATTTTATGGTGTTTTATATGGCCATTCCCCCTTTTTTGTGTCTTGTCTATTTCACACAATTGAATAAAATGTCATTGTTTTGCACTATTTATTACTCCATGTTCTCTCTGTTTTTTGATATTGTATAGGAGTATGTGCTAGGCACATGTTCTGCCCCATTGTGGGCATCTGTGCCTTATATTGTGATAAATGACGGTCATGAGGTATAGCTTCCTCTCAGGACAGGAGCATCTTAGCTGCATAGACATACATGCAACCGACCCGCTACTGTCAGGAGAGTGCGAGTCCGTGCCGGATGATTCAATGAGAGACTCGCACAAATTACACGCGGGGCACTCGCAAGTGTGACTCTGGCCTAAAGGCGCTTATCTATCTCAGAGGATATATATTTTATTTACTTAAATGCTTGTCTAAAAATCATTATTGCAATTGGGTTTCGTTAAAAATGTTGCACTGTTTGGCCTTTGACTGTTCCTTGGTTTCCTGCACATTCTACATTGATGAGGTCTGTGGTCATAAAGCAGCTGAGAGGAGCTCAGAAAAAGACAGATAAAAGAGTTACAAACCTGTCAGACTACCATAGTGGTTAACTCCTTCAGCAGCCAGCGATAGAGGGTGCAACAAAGAGGTTAGAGAAAGCACATGGTGAAACATTCTTAATGAAACCCAATTGCAAAAATTATTTTTAGTCGAAATTACCATGCATTTAAGAAAAAAATAAATAGTCACCAAAGGTGGACTAACCCTTTAAGAACAGGTTAAAAACCTATTTAATAACATATTATGCATGTATGAATGTTTTTATAATTCCATAAGTTACCCCTATAGGTGATCTAAAGGGAAGCTGTCACCAGGTTTTTTCAATTTAAAGCACAGCCATCACCTTTACCGCCTCTTTTGTAGCATTGTATTGTAGCGTCCTGCGTGTAAGTTCTTAATCCCCTCTGCATCTCTCCATAGCCCAAAATAGAGCTTTCAATATGCTCACATATAATGTGTGGTCCAGTCTGAAGGCCATCGCTGGTCTTGATCTGGCACCTCCTCCTTTCCCATAATCGACATTCGCCTTCCTTGCTTCATGTGGATCTAACCCCAGGGTCTTCCACAGAAGCAGAACGATCGCGGTCACAGGGGTCGCTATCGCGACTGGTCTCTGAGGTTCAGGGAGCCCAGGACCTCAGCAAGTTGTGCACCGTCAATAGTGGCAGACCATGCGACCAATATAGCGCCCAGTGCCAATGCTGGCACTGGGCCCCCCATGCAGGCCCCCCACTGAAGATCACACTTTCAATTATATCGCAGATACTGATACAATTGAAAGCAATGATGAGAACGTGAGGGGCGCAGTCCCTCTCTGATCATTCTCCCACTATGTCTGCGGCGCTCTGACAGCTCAGCACAGTGGAAAGTGATGACGTCACTACTGCGCCTGCTGTGCTGTGATGTGCAGAGTGGTAGAACAGTGGACACTCTGAGGAGACTGGAGCAGCAGGTAAACTAGGAGAAGGGAGTATGTATTTAATCACGGAGGTCAGACCACTATGGAGGTGCATTAAACCAGATCGTGGTGGTATGCTACTACATGGGGGTTGCATAGTGGTATATGGGTGCTGCCTAATACTATATGGGGGCTACATAATACTATATGGAGGAATATGGAGTGCATTATAATACATGGAGAACTATGGGGGTGCATGAAACTATATGCAGGACTATGGGGGTGCATTATAATACATGGAGGACTATGGAGATGCATTATAAAATATGGAGGACTATGAGG